>NC_139650.1:12234102-12281602 GCF_964638095.1 Poromitra crassiceps | reverse complement strand
TCCTGCCGGTGAAACTCGCTGTCAGGTGAGAAGAAGTGGCTGGCTGACTGCGCATGTATCCGAGGAGGCATGTGCTAGTCTACAACTCTCCCCAGATCGGCAGAGGGGGTGGAGCAACGACCGAGGCAGCTTGGCACGGGGCCAAGTACGATAGGCCTTTTTCACAGCTGCCATTTTGTGTCTAAAAGGCAGGAAGTAACACAGGTGCACCAAAACATGAATTCGGGTTTCCAAACTTCCAGTCCATTTAGGTGTTCCAGTGCTGGGAGCCTTAATTGGTGAGTTGGTTGCACCTGTGTTTACCCTGCCTTTTAGACACAAAATGCCGGCTGTGAAAAAGGCCCATTGAGAAAACGGGGGGGAAATAAAAAACAAAATGAGAAGAAGAAAATACAATGGTACCTTTTCATAGTACTGCAGCTCGTAGTCCAGGATCACTCCATTGGGCTGGTCAGGCTGAGACCAGGAGAGGGTGATGCTGTCCACCGTACGGCTCACCTGGTGCATGATGGACACTGTGGACGGAGCTGGAGACAGACAGAAGACAGACTGTGTCTGAGGCTGAGGGTCATCAACCACTGTCACATCTTTATAGCATCTTTACTGTAGCAGTCAGACACGGCGTTCTGCAAAGGTAGCATGTTTCATGTTGTAAAGTCGACATAATATAGTGCGGACTTAAGAGGGCCTCACACGCATTGTAAAGCACAACACTGGCTAAAGCGCAGAAGCGTTCTCATGGGACTTTCCACTTATCAAGCGTGATTTTTCTCCCTGTGATTAATCTAGGCTTGTCACGCTGTTGACATGAGAGCACCATGTGGAGAGAAATCAGCTCAGCATCACCTCTAGCCTGGGAGCATCAGTCCCTGTGAGTGCAGGCCAGGGAGCTGCGTAAACTAAACAACAAAATAGTTCAAATCAAAAGGAGCCACAAATATGCAACACACGATCGTTCTTCTTCTGCATCTTCTTCCCCCCCGACGTTTTCACTTTATTTCTGTGGTCTATGTTTACGCATATTTCCTTGACGGATAACAACTTAACTGAAGCCAGTAAATTACCTTCAAATGTAAGGACAAGACACATGGTCATGGTGGACAATCCAGACAATTGACAACCCAGACAATGATCTTTACTTTAATCATATGCGTGGTGAGTCTACGACAAATACTATTTTCCAGATCAACATATTTCCTTGTGGATGACAACTTAACTGAAGCCAGTAAATTACCTTCAAATGTAAGGACAAGACACATGGTCATGGTGGGACAATCCAGACAACATTTGATTTGACTTGAATCATTATGCGCGGTGAGTCTACGACAAATACTATTTCCAAATACACAAGTTACAATATCTGTAAAGACCTTTGTAAAGATGATGCCACGTGACAAGTTGTTTTGCCCCGTGAACAAGTGAAAGCATTCCCCCCCCCGGGCAGCAGGGGGCAGACTTCTTTACTGGCTTTCAGGAAAACAACACTCAACAGTAGATGAAATGACTTGTTTATGACACAGTGTGTTCTGCAGTGCAGCATGGGTGGGCTGGTCCAGGCTAGGATAAGCCAAAGAGTGAGAAGTTGAAAGTGTCTTTTGAGTAGGGCTGAAAGGTCAGAGGTCAGGGGTGTGTGCTCACCTCATGTCCTCCAACAACCATTAGGATTAGTTGCGGTTGTGGGTCAGTGTGTGACGCTACGACAAGCTGGAGATAAAAGGGGCTTCCTGGGGGGCCTGGTGGTGCCTGTAGCCTGGGTCTGTGTGTGTGTGTGAGAGGGGGCCTGGCGGTGCCTGTAGCCTGGGTCTGTGTGTGTGTGAGAGGGGGCCTGGCGGTGCCTGTAGCCTGGGTCTCTGTGTGTGTGTGGGGGGGGGGGGCCTGGTGAGCAGGATTTATGGAGCCTCAGCACGCAGCTCATCCCCAGCACAGCACAGGGCCCTCAGCCTGCAGCACAGAGGCTCCCCTGAGTCCCAGCTATAAAGACAGAGCCTCTCCTCCGGCACGCGCTCGCCATGGAAAAACTAAGACTGCCACGCCCGCTATTGTATCTAAGAAGCCCAGGCTGAGAGAGTGTGTGTGTGTGTGTGTGTGTGTGTGTGGGGGGGGGGGGGGGGTTGATGTCTTCCGTGTAACTCACTCGTTTATTTATTTTGTTGCTGTTCATGTAAATAAATGCTTGCTGGCGTGTATTGGACACAGTCATGTTCTATCATATATATATATTTTTTTATTATTATTATATATATATATATATATATATATATATACGGTTCAAAATACAATGCTTCAGCATGCGCTGGGACGCGTCATCAGTGATGTTAACTGGGGTCGTAAGGTGTTTCGGGTCTGTTCCAACATCATACACCCTCGCCCAGTAGACCCAGCCGAGGCCGATTAAGACCCCGACCCTCGTCCCAGAAGCAGCCGCTCACGGATCAGCCTTCCTACTCTGTCTGCAGCGTTGCCCGCGGAAGGGTTGATCATGCCCAATCCGCTGCAATAGAGCTAGTGCTACACCGCAGCATTGAAAGACCCTTCGGTGCATGGAGGGCTAAGGCTCTGTGGGTTTCTCCCGGCCGCGCTCCTCCTTCGTCTCACCAGACCCTCCCACAAGGCAATCCTACTATGCCGTACCATAGACAAAGCGGATGCCTCAGGACCTCAAGGGGGCCTGTGCGCTGCACGTCATTCACCTGCGGCGAGCACCTCGCTCTAGCCTGAAGGACCACAGGCCACGCCGATCTTTATACAGCTTTTCAGGAGGCTAATCCGTAGCGTTTGTGGATTTCTCCCTCACGGGAGAGCCAGGCTGGGGTGCTAACCCATGCCGTACCGGGATATATATATATATATATATATATACATATATATTAGAGTGGGTTAGAGTTTTCCTTCAAATAGCAAGTATAGTAGTTTTTTGTGTATATAAATTATATTGTAATTCAGTTTTTCACCCACCTCATTGGGTGTGCTTTTATAAGCTACTGTACAGTATGTGTGTTTTTTGTCATTTATGTATATTGCTGCTGCAATGCTGGAATCTGTCTGTCCGTCCGTCCGTCTATCTATCTATGGGATGGTAAATGGTAAATGGCCTGCATTTATATAGCGCTTTTATCCAAAGCGCTTTACAATCAGTAGGTAGTCTACATTCACCCATTCATACACCGATGGCGGCAGGCTGCCAAGGAGGGTTAAGTGTCTTGCCCAAGGACACAACGACAGCAGCTGGGAGGGAGCGGGGATCGAGCCGCCAACCCTTGCGTCATTGGCCGACCCGCTCTACCTCCTGAGCTAAAGCCGCCCTATCTATCTATGAGGAGTGTGTGTGCATAAGGGACATGTTGCGTGCCCGCCGCCCTGAACAGAAGCAGCCATCTGAGGCGTATAAACAGTGATGGTCAGGGGACTATTTCCCGCTGCCCTGAGGTATCAAGGTGCCAGCAGATCATAAATAGATGCTCTGTGTTTGATCCGGGCAAAGCACTTACTGACTAAACTACTATTACTACATGATGTCTGCTTGTTTTCACCTGACAGCGAGCATGTGGGAGGATCAAGCTATTCCCCCCAGTTCCCCTCCCTCTCTGAACAGGCGCCCCGGCCGACCAGAGGAGACGCTATTGCAACAACCACCGGCTTCTGACCCACAGACACACGGCCAACTGTGTCTGCAGGAACATCTGATTTGACCTGCCGGTAATTTAACCCAGGTCCCCTCCTGCAGCTGGAGGTACTACACCTCTGTATACAATATATCCAGACAGACATCATGCCCCTCTCCTGCAGCTGGAGGTACTACACCTCTGTATACAATATATCCAGACAGACATCATGCCCCCCTCCTGCAGCTGGAGGTACTACACCTCTGTATACAATATATCCAGACAGACATCATGCCCCTCTCCTGCAGCTGGAGGTACTACACCTCTGTATACAATATATCCAGACAGACATCATGCCCCTCTCCTGCAGCTGGAGGTACTACACCTCTGTATACAATATATCCAGACAGACATCACGCCCCTCTCCTGCAGCTGGAGGTACTACACCTCTGTATACAATATATCCAGACAGACATCATGCCCCCCTCCTGCAGCTGGAGGTACTACACCTCTGTATACAATATATCCAGACAGCCCTCACGCCCCTCTCCTGCAGCTGGAGGTACTACACCTCTGTATACAATATATCCAGACAGACATCATGCCCCTCTCCTGCAGCTGGAGGTACTACACCTCTGTATACAATATATCCAGACAGACATCATGCCCCTCTCCTGCAGCTGGATGTACTACACCTCTGTATACAATATATCCAGACAGACATCACGCCCCCCTCCTGCAGCTGGAGGTACTACACCTCTGTATACAATATATCCAGACAGACATCATGCCCCTCTCCTGCAGCTGGAGGTACTACACCTCTGTATACAATATATCCAGACAGACATCATGCCCCTCTCCTGCAGCTGGATGTACTACACCTCTGTATACAATATATCCAGACAGACATCACGCCCCCCTCCTGCAGCTGGAGGCACTACACCTCTGTATACAATCTATCCAGACAGACATCATGCCCCCCTCCTGCAGCTGGAGGTACTACACTGTATACAATATATCCAGACAGACATCATGCCCCTCTCCTGCAGCTGGAGGTACTACACCTCTGTATACAATATATCCAGACAGACATCATGCCCCTCTCCTGCAGCTGGAGGTACTACACCTCTGTATACAATATATCCAGACAGACATCATGCCCCCCTCCTGCAGCTGGAGGTACTGCACCTCTGTATACAATATATCCAGACAGACATCATGCCCCTCTCCTGCAGCTGGAGGTACTACACCTCTGTATACAATATATCCAGACAGACATCACGCCCCTCTCCTGCAGCTGGAGGTACTACACCTCTGTATACAATATATCCAGACAGACATCACGCCCCTCTCCTGCAGCTGGAGGTACTACACTGTATACAATATATCCAGACATACACCACGCCCCCCTCCTGCAGCTGGAGGTACTGCACCTCTGTATACAATCTATCCAGACAGACAGGACAGCCGTCTCAGGAATGTCCTCCTGTACTTGCAGTCACAAGACGACAGCCTAATAAGGCAAACAGTCCAGTCTACGGGGAACTCACGAGTCTCCCGTTACGGATGTTACATATATTCCGAGACTGCCACATGGCCTTTTTTTCCTGCATAGCATTTCCATGAAAGCCACGGGGGCACAGCCATGCCTAGTAACCTGATCCAGGGCCACAGCCATGCCTAGTAACCTGATCCAGGGCCACAGGGAAACAAAGGGCGCTCCGTGTCTTCATGTGGAGGGGATGGACACATGCCAACACGAGGAGCTGTTGAAGGAGAACGCTGCGGTTTCCTCCTCTTAAAGGACAAGTCGTAGACGACAGGACGGCAGTCGCCATGTCTGAGCTCCAGGAGGCGATAAGCGGAAATGTAACACAAAACAGACTGAGATGACATATAGAGAAGACATAACTGTTACTGTGAGTTATGGTGGAGGGAGGGGAGGAGGGAGGAGGAGGTTTGAGCATCAGAACGTTTCAGTTTATAGAGAAAATAGTAATCCAGCTGTGTTGGGTATTTTAAGTCAGTTTAGTACGCACACATCAACTAAATCCACGTTCCACCAATTGACTATGGAATGCAGTGGTATGCCAAGTCAACATTTCATTGTTTCGCAGTATGCCCTGCAACACTGATCCACACATATGCAAGCCATTTTGGTACATCTAATTTATGTACTCCAAATACAGTGTCTGCAAGTATACCTAAGCTGTTTTTCCCATCGAATCTATAATTTCTGGAGTTAAGTAAACAGTTGGTTTCCATTGTGTCAACATCGCTCACCAACTTATGTCACTCAATGGCATTTTCGAGTTGTTTCTATAGCCATTTTCTTTGTTGTTACAATAATCATTTTCAAATCGTTTGGATTGCGACCTATTCAAGTTAATTAGAATGTAGAAAATATGCAACAGTTAGCTTCTTAGTCATCGCAAATTAACATGTCAAAGTTCTGCAAAGTTTCTCCATTTTCTCTGAATGCTTTATGAGTTTCTTTCCATGAATGCTCTATTCATGCTCTTAAAACTGATGAAGCCGTTATAACGACAAACACAGCTGTTGTAACGACAAGCACAGCTGTTGTGACGACAAGCACAGCTGTTGTAACGACAAGCACAGCTGTTGTGACGACAAACACAGCTGTTATAACGACAAACACAGCTGTTGTAATGACAAACACAGGGGTTGTTAGTTCATATAACTATATTACTGTAGTTGACTGAATAGCATTGATACGTGTGGCAGGTACAGGTGTTTTGAGTCAAAAGTAGGCTCCTCCCCCTTTCTTTTGTACAGATTATGAAAGTGCATATTGTAAACTTTCAAATGATGTGTCGAAATCTGAAAATAGCTGGTGATAATCCCAGCTGATCAAATATTTTAGGCATGGAACATTCCTGACATCCAAATGGTAACCTCAAACTATCAGCGATGAGGACCATTTACACAGACTACAGACGTGTTTAACTTTTCCCTGGCTTTCGACATATTGGAGCGATCAATGTGGGAGGAGGAATTTGACAACATCAGAAACATGTTTACATTTGTTGATCTCAGATATCCTATATGTCTATATATATATCCTATATCATGCCTGCAGATAGCTCAGAGATGGTTAGAGAGACAATCAAAGGATACAGTGGTTATGTAGGGGCCTGGGGGGTCCATATGAAAGATTCAAGGTTGTATATCACATTGCTTAATATGAGAGGATATGAGGCCCTGTCACAGAATTAAGTTTCAGATTGCACGTTATTACAGGGGCTGGGATCTGATAGGAAAGACAGTTTCAGAGTACATGTTATTACAGGGCCTGGGATCTGATAGGAAAGACAGTTTCAGACTGCATGTTATTACAGGGCCTGGGATCTGATAGGAAAGACAGTTTCAGACTGCATGTTATTACAGGGCCTGGGATCTGATAGGAAAGACCGTTTCAGACTGCATGTTATTACAGGGCCTGGGATCTGATAGGAAAGACAGTTTCAGACTGCATGTTATTACAGGGCATGGGATCTGATAGGAAAGACAGTTTCAGACTGCATGTTATTACAGGGCCTTGCATCTGATAGGAAAGACAGTTTCAGACTGCATGTTATTACAGGGCCTGGGATCTGATAGGAAAGACAGTTTCAGACTGCATGTTATTACAGGGCCTGGGATCTGATAGGAAAGACAGTTTCAGACTACATGTTATTACAGGGCCTTGCATCTGATAGAAAAGACAGTGCTTTAGACGGCACGTTATTACAGGGCCTGGGATCTGATAGGAAAGACAGTTTCAGACTGCATGTTATTACAGGGCCTGGGATCTGATAGGAAAGACAGTGCTTTAGACTGCATGTTATTACAGGGCCTGGGATCTGATAGGAAAGACAGTTTCAGACTGCATGTTATTACAGGGCCTGGGATCTGATAGGAAAGACAGTTTCAGACTGCATGTTATTACAGGGCCTGGGATCTGATAGGAAAGACAGTGCTTTAGACGGCACGTTATTACAGGGCCTGGGATCTGATAGGAAAGACAGTTTCAGACTGCATGTTATTACAGGGCCTGGGCGCTGATAGGAAAGACAGTTTCAGACTGCATGTTATTACAGGGCCTGGGATCTGATAGGAAAGACAGTTTCAGACTGCATGTTATTACAGGGCCTGGGATCTGATAGGAAAGACAGTTTCAGACTGCATGTTATTACAGGGCCTGGGATCTGATAGGAAAGACAGTTTCAGACTACATGTTATTACAGGGCCTTGCATCTGATAGAAAAGACAGTGCTTTAGACGGCACGTTATTACAGGGCCTGGGATCTGATAGGAAAGACAGTGCTTTAGACGGCACGTTATTACAGGGCCTGGGATCTGATAGGAAAGACAGTTTCAGACTGCATGTTATTACAGGGCCTGGGATCTGATAGGAAAGACAGTTTCAGACTGCATGTTATTACAGGGCCTGGGCGCTGATAGGAAAGACAGTTTCAGACTGCATGTTATTACAGGGCCTGGGATCTGATAGGAAAGACAGTTTCAGACTGCACGTTATTACAGGGCCTGGGATCTGATAGAAAAGACAGTGCTTTAGACGGCACGTTATTTCAGGGCCTGGGATCTGATAGAAAAGACAGTGCTTTAGACGGCACGTTATTACAGGGCCTGGGATCTGATAGGAAAGACAGTTTCAGACTGCACGTTATTACAGGGCCTGGGATCTGATAGAAAAGACAGTGCTTTAGACGGTACGTTATTACAGGGCCTGGGATCTGATAGAAAAGACAGTGCTTTAGACGGCACGTTATTACAGGGCCTGGGATCTGATAGAAAAGACAGTGCTTTAGACGGTACGTTATTACAGGGCCTGGGATCTGATAGAAAAGACAGTGCTTTAGACGGTACGTTATTACAGGGCCTGTGATCTGATAGAAAAGACAGTGCTTTAGACGGCACGTTATTACAGGGCCTGGGATCTGATAGGAAAGACAGTGCTTTAGAGGGCACGTTATTACAGGGCCTGGGATCTGATAGGAAAGACAGTTTCAGACTGCATGTTATTACAGGGCCTGGGCGCTGATAGGAAAGACAGTTTCAGACTGCATGTTATTACAGGGCCTTGCATCTGATAGGAAAGAGAGTTTCAGATTGCATGTTATTACAGGGCCTGGGATCTGATAGGAAAGACAGTTTCAGACTGCATGTTATTACAGGGCCTGGGATCTGATAGGAAAGACAGTTTCAGACTGCATGTTATTACAGGGCCTGGGATCTGATAGGAAAGACAGTTTCAGACTGCACGTTATTACAGGGCCTGGGATCTGATAGGAAAGACAGTGCTTTGGAGTCTATTCTAGCGTGACTGACGCGCTGGCTTCGGCCCAGGAGGTGAATATAAAAGGCTCTGTTTTGTGCAACATTTCAAATAGAAGTTTTACTGTTGTATTTGAACACCTATAGTAAGTAACCTCCCTAATCAATCAAAGATGGAGTTTACAGGGCTATTTCCACTCATTTAAATCCAAGCTCCTTTTAATGGCGCATGCTTCTACTAACACACACACACGCACACACACACACACACACACACACGCGCGCGCGCGCGCACACACACACACACACACACACACACACACACACACACACACACACACACACACACACACACACACACACACACACACACACAGAAGTGAGGCTCTCATCCATTCCATTTACACATTGTTTCTGTAAATAAATAAATATAGGTGCTTGTTATTGTCCGCTTCCTTTCCTCCCGGCTCGTTCGTCTCTCCTCTGCCACCCTCCTCCCTCCCTCCCTCCTCCCTCCCTCCCTCCCTCCCTCCCTCCCTCCTCCCTCCCTCCCTCCCTTCCTCCCTCCCTCCTCCCTCCCTCCTCCCTCCCTCCCTCCTCCCCCCAAGAATGCTGGCCTCCTTTGAGAGCGAGCAGCCTATTGAGCAGCCCCTCTTCCTCTGACCATGATGGGCATCTTCATTAAGTAAGCCTGCTGGACTGAGTCCACTGTGCTCTTTGAAGGCTGGCAGCGTGGGGAGGCTCAGCGGGGGGAGGCTCAGCGGGGGGGCCCCCATGCCCATACAAGCCAAACGCCACCATAAAACACTGGCATTGTTACACGTCTGAAAACCAGGATATGTCCAATCTCAATGTGAATGAGAAACGAAACGTCGACTGTGTGCGTCTACAATCTCTTGAAACAAAACACCGGTTCATTTGAAAAGCTTGCTGCCCTGCCAACGTTAAATGCAAATAAAACAAACGTTGGTTATGTTTAGGCAACAAAGCAACTCAGTTAAGTTTAGGCAACTAAAACAACTTGGTTAGGGTTATGGTTTGGGTTCAAACCGAAAGCTAAATACAGGACATGCCTCCTACACCCTTAGGTTACAGCAACGGACTGCAGAGTTTCACTATACTCGATGACCTGTATAACGTTAATATTCACGTATGTAGAAACATAATATGCAAAGTATTTTGGTTCAGAAATGTTCATATTCTACATATCCAGAAACGTACAACATTTGATTCTGGTGACTGGGCTGGTCCATAACGCCCTGGTTGGACAAACCTCCAGCACTGCAGGGGCCTGCTGGAGCTCCAGCACTGCAGGGGCCCGCTGGAGCTCCACAGTAACCATTACGTCAATGTCATATTTGGAGGAGTGGGAGGTGGAACAATCACATCACAGCAATCACAATTATGGATTTGATCGTTTTCCTGCAATTGACTTATTTTATTGACAGCAAGAGACAATGGCACCTTGTGAGGCAACATTATTGGTTTGGTCTCTGCATCTCTCCTTACAAACAAAGCAGCATAGAAAAGTAGAGAACATTGTACATTGTTATATTTCCTGCATATTCATCTTGTTTCTGGGAAAAACACTTTTCTCTGCATCTTTCTCGATGCCCAATAGGCGTGGGTACTGGTTAGTGTCCTCTAGAGCAGCGTTTCTCAACTGGTGGGGGGCCGTTTTGATTGGGTCGCGGACATTGCATTTTTTTTTTCATATTTAATTTGAGTTAAATTCAGATTATTGAAACTGGATTACCCTGACCAGTTTTACTTGTTTAACAAGCTGAAGCATATGCTCTGCCTGTAATTCAAGAGAAGTCTGCCTTTTCATTTCATATTTAATTTGAGTTCAATTCAGATGATTGAAACTGGATTAGCATGGCCCCAGTTTAATTAAAAGTTATGACTAGTTTAACTAAAAAGCATATAGCCTGCCTGTAGAGCTGTCGCGATTCCTCGAGTACCTCGAATAACTCGAATAATTAAATTGATCGAGGCCAAAATGATTCGCCTCGACACGGCATTTAGAGAGACTGTTTCTCACGGACGCTTACTGGTGTGGCACAGCGCTCTTCCTGTGTAAACACGTGAGGACACAGACAGACCAGAGAGCAGCTATAGCGACTAGCGAGCAGACCCCGCAAAATGGAACGAGGCGACGGAGAAAGCAGACAGGAGGAGCCGGGAAGGGAAGAACCAGGGCCGAAAAAGCGACCGAAACTGTCTAAAGTGTGGGATCATTTCACGCTGAAAAAGGACACGAACTCAGTGGTGTGCAAGTACTGTAACGATACTTGCATATCACAACAGTCAATGCTTCAGCACCTGAACCGTAAACATCCAGTCTACGCATCCACCAGCGCATCTACGTCGAGCGGAGCAAGGTAACGTAACGTTAACTATACACAACGCTAATGTAAATGTATGCTAATGATTGCTACTTGATATTAAGACTAGTAGTAGTTGTGCTGCTGGCTTGCCACGTTGCCAATATGACTATTAGTAACTGCATTCACGCTGCATTTCTTTGATGTGGCTTGCCGTTTTCTGTGAGAAATACAAAGCTCAACCTAACGTTAACCTAACGTTAGCGGCTAATTTAACAGCGTTGTGTGTGTGTGTGTGTGTGTGTGTGATCACACTAGCCTGTTGGTGTGTGAGAGAGAGTGAGTGTGTGTGTGTGTGTGTGAGAGAGAGAGAAAGAGTGTGTATGTGGAGAATGTACATTTACACACCCTAGACCGGTCGACTCTTCTCATGATGATTGCAAACAACTATTTAATTGGTGCATTTTAGGCTCCAATTATTACACCACCTGACCTGTTATCTTGCTATTCTGATATTTGTGTCAATAATAGGCAACAGGTCTAGGGTGTGTAAATGTGCATTCTCCAGTTTTGTTATGAACTTACCTAATAAATATCAATATTAATTATTATTTCACCTCTTTTTCAGCGGATCACAGCGTACAATGGACAGCTTTATAAGGACGGGTCCATCATGTTCAAGTGAACAAGCAGCTGAGTTCAGCAATAGCATTTTGAATATGATTGTGACAGACATGCGCCCTCTGTCCATGGTGGAAGATAAAGGATTCAGAAAGATGATTTCGAGTTTCAACCCGAACTACACACTTCCCTCAAGGACCTTCTTCACGAATAAGATGGAGAAAAAGTATGAGGAGGTCAAAGGCAAGTTGATCGAGAGGCTTAAGACGCCAAACATGATGGCACTCACTACTGACATTTGGACAAGTGTAGCGACAGAGGCCTATATGGGGGTGACGTGTCACTTTCTGAGAGAGGATTGGGAAATGGAGTCCCACTGCCTTGCAACCATGCCCCTTGAAGAGAGACACACGGGTGCACATATTGCAGAGTGGATTGAAGAGGTTATGTAGGCAGTGAAGGAGAGAGGAAGTGAAGTGGTGAAGGGTTAAAGGAAGTAGGCAGTGAAGGAGAGAGGAAGTGAAGTGGTGAAGGGTTAAAGGAAGTAGGCAGTGAAGGAGAGAGGAAGTGAAGTGGTGAAGGGTTAAAGGAAGTAGGCAGTGAAGGAGAGAGGAAGTGAAGTGGTGAAGGGCTAAAGGAAGTAGGCAGTGAAGGAGAGAGGAAGTGAAGTGGTGAAGGGTTAAAGGAAGTAGGCAGTGAAGGAGAGAGGAAGTGAAGTGGTGAAGGGCTAAAGGAAGTAGGCAGTGAAGGAGAGAGAGTGTTGTGAGGGACTTGGATTTTTTTTTTTCAATATTTTATATATAAAAAAATCAGCCCTCAAAGTCTTGGGACTTGACTTGGACTTGAGCTGAAGAAGACACTAGTTTAATACACACCAGTATGTGTAGAGACATTTATTTTTATTTATTTTATTTTTTAGGCACTGCTTAGCAAGGCAAGGCCCAGATTACGTCACCTCGCTCAATAATGACAGAAAAAAGAAAAAAAAGCACTGGTTGGGTTCATGTTAAAACTAAAGCAGTAAATATGTGCAATTACCTTGAGTTAATAAATACAGTTTTCTACAATTTAACTTGGTTGTGGTTTGCCCCTTTTTGCATGCAAGTTTGAAAGTGTTCCAATATAAACCACTAATGTGTGTACTCTTCCATTTTCCTTTGTTGTGAAGCTATCATACAGCGACCAGCGTGCTTGTGCACAGTTTACTGACATCACATTACAGGATTTCTGGGTCTTAAAGTTCAAATGTTTCAGTTATCTCCCGCTGCCATTTGGAAGCAGCAATGTGTGAAGTTGCCTCATGCAGCTGTAAGGTAAATGAACGATGTAAACTAGCTAGTAAGCCATTCATTCATAATATTTAACGGTTGCTGTACACTGGAAGAACTCAAACGTCAGGTTGAAAAGATGACACTGCCAGTTCTATGCAATTTAAAAATAAAAATGTTGTTTTTTCTAAGAAAGAAACTAATGTACCGTAAATTCCGGACTATAAGACGCACCGGTCTATAAGCCGCACCTTCAAAGGTGACTATTTTTTTCTTCTATAAGCCGCACCGGTCTATAAGCCGCGGGTGTTTTGATGTTTAATTACCATATGTAAGGCTTCGTGCACAGAGGGGATTGTCGGGAAAGAGATGGCTGTTTGGGGAAGCTCCCATTTATTAACATTTCAACAAAACAAAAGTCAGGTCACTAATCCCCAGACAAAATCACACATTGTGGTATTTTTTGTTTTTTTTACAGTGCACACAGTGTCCGCGGTGTGGTGAAAAGAGGGCAAGAGAGGAAATTAAAACAGAAGTGGATTTATAGTTAGAAAGAGTGCTAAAGAAGAGAGAATTCCGTTTTTTATTTTTTTATTTTAGTTACTCACAGTACTATTGACCAGTCCAACTCAAAAGATATTCGGCAGTTTCACTTTGAGCTCTTGTTCCGCCGCTGGGCACACAGTGTCCGCGGTGTGGTGAAAAGAGGGCAAGAGAGGAAATTAAAACAGAAGTGGATTTATAGTTAGAAAGAGTGCTAAAGATAGTCCGGTCTGGTTATGACGAGTCTCGCTGGGTACAGTACGCCAAAGCGATATCCATTGACTCGATGATGCTGTTGTATGTTGCGCGTTTCTGTTGCACCAACGCGGAGAGGTCCTGCCGGACGAAAAAGCGCGTACCCTCCCAGGTGAGGGGCTTCTTCCCCGCAGCCTGGAGGATGAGTTGACGGTCGGGCCAGCGGAGTAGGCAGATGAAGATGGCCCTCGGTGGCAGGCCGGGGTCTGGACGTGGCCGAGGCGCCCGGTGTGCCCTGTCCACCTCTGGTGGTTTCTCGCCTTCCTTCAGGTCCAGGATGTAACACAGGATTTTGCCACGAAAGCGTCCATGTCACCAATCTCAGCTCCTCTTTTACATTGATCAGGCGAATGTTATTTCTTTTACTCCTGCTGATTAAGTCATCAACCTGCGTGTGCAGGGTTTCGATTTTGCATTTTATCCATTTTCGGACTCACTGTGTTGTTTTTGTCCTCCAGTGCGCGGATGCGCTTTTCCGCATTATAAACTCTGTTCACGGTTGCCTTAGTTTCTTTAGTGAGTGAGTGGATGGACTTCTGCACGTTTTCAAACTTGTTTTCAAGCTGCTCAAAACCTCTGAGCGATGTCGGACTTAATCGATAGTGTTTCACGGAGTAAAAGTTTAGCCCAAGCGTGTATCTCCAGCCTCCAGCAGGTGAGTCATTTCCTCATTCATGGCGTGATTGCTTCATCTTTTTCTTTCTGCTTACCTGTGTTGTGTTATGTTATGTTATGTTATGTTGTTAAAAGAGGGCAAGAGAGGAAATTAAAACAGAAGTGGATTTATAGTTAGAAAGAGTGCTAAAAAAGAGAGATTTTTTTTTTTTTTTGGAAAAAATCCATAGATAAGACGCACCGTTATATAAGCCGCAGGGGGCAAAAAAGGCCAAAAAACGGGAAAAAAGCCGCGGCTTATAGTCCGGAATTTACGGTAGTTGTTTATTTGAAGAGATTTATCTTATTTTTTGGTGTATATTTACGATAAGCCTTTGAAAACACAAAAAAGGGTTCTTATCCGATTACTCGATTAATCGATGGATTATTCGGTAGAATACTCGATTACTAAAAGAATCGATAGTTGCAGCTCTACCTGCCTGTGATTCAAGAAAAGTCTGCCTTTTTATTTCATATTACTTAAATTCAGACTATTGAAACTGGATTAGCATGACCAGGTTAACTTGTTTTATTATTATTATTATTATTATTATTATTAACTTGTTTAAAAACATATAGGCATGTAATTCAAGATAAGTCTGCCTTTTATTTCATATTTCATACAGTTCAAATAAGACTTTCTGAGCATGACCAGTTTGACTTGTTTAAATTTAAAAACATATAGGCCTGTAATTCAAGTCTGCCTTATTAGTGGCCGGGCCAGCGAAGCGGCCAGGCCACTTCTTGTATTTGCCTTTATTATTTCAATTGGTTTTTAGCCCTAGTTGCACTTCTGTTGCACTTTTTTGTTCATTTGAGGTTTATAACAGGGCATGAAGGCACTGTATATTAAATTAATGCACTATTTTTTGTGCAATAAATTTGAGTGGTTTAAAAAAAAATCTGAAATTTGGGTCGCGACTTCATGACAAGGAAAATAGTGGGTCCTGAGGCTACATCAGTTGAGAACCACTGCTCTAGAGGGAGAGTGGCGTCAGCGCAGGACCAAAATGCGAGACTCATTAGCCAATGAACAGCCAGGAAAGGGTCTCGCGCTACTTTTGCATGCTAAAATAAAGCTGATAATATACAATTATATTCAAGAAAAAAAATAAACTTTCAAAGTACAACACAAACTGTCCATTTTGCTGCAACTCGACGGTGCTGCTTAATCCAGGACCTTACTTCCTGGAACTCTGGAGAGTAAAAAACTGCTCCATTGGAGTGAATGGAGATGTCGGGAGTGGGGACTCTTGGTACACGGCTCTGCGCGTGGTGCTCTCTGACCATGTGGCTGTGATCTGATTGGACGTGGTGGTGCAGAGGGCAGATGGGGGAGGTAGTGAGAGCAGGTCAGGGCTTGTAAATGCCTTTTCCTTTTCATTGTAAAAGATCTGTTTCCCCACAACGCAATCTCTCCCCAAGGCCCTGAACCAGCTGCTGCTTTACCACAGCTGCTGCTTTACCACAGCTGCTGCTTTACCACAGCTGCTGCTTTACCACAGCTGCTGCTTTACCACAGCTGCTGCTTTACCATGCAGCCTCCACATAGGCTGCCTGCTTTACCATGCAGCCTCCACACAGGCTGCCTGCTTTACCATGCAGCCTCCACACAGGCTGCCTGCTTTACCATGCAGCCTCCACACAGCCCACCTGCTTTACCATGCAGCCTCCACACAGGCTGCCTGCTTTACCATGCAGCCTACACACAGGCTGCCTGCTTTACCATGCAGCCTCCACACAGGCTGCCTGCTTTACCATGCAGCCTCCACACAGGCTGCCTGCTTTACCATGCAGCCTCCACACAGGCTGCCTGCTTTACCATGCAGCCTGCTTTACCATGCAGCCTCCATACAGGCTGCCTGCTTTACCATGCAGCCTCCACACAGGCTGCCTGCTTTACCATGCAGCCTCCACACAGGCTGCCTGCTTTACCATGCAGCCTCCACACAGGCTGCCTGCTTTACCATGTAGCCTCCATACAGGCTGCTGCTTTACCATGCAGCCTCCACACAGGCTGCCTGCTTTACCATGCAGCCTGCTTTACCATGCAGCCTCCATACAGGCTGCCTGCTTTACCATGCAGCCTCCATACAGGCTGCCTGCTTTACCATGCAGCCTCCACACAGCCCACCTGCTTTACCATGCAGCCTGCTTTACCATGCAGCCTCCACACAGGCTGCCTGCTTTACCATGCAGCCTGCTTTACCATGCAGCCTCCACACAGGCTGCCTGCTTTACCATGCAGCCTCCACACAGGCTTCCTGCTTTACAATGCAGCCTCCACACAGGCTTCCTGCTTTACCATGCAGCCTCCACACAGGCTGCCTGCTTTACCATGCAGCCTCCACACAGGCTGCCTGCTTTACCATGCAGCCTCCACACAGGCTGCTGCTTTACCATGCAGCCTCCACACAGGCTGCCTGCTTTACCATGCAGCCTGCTTTACCATGCAGCCTCCATACAGGCTGCCTGCTTTACCATGCAGCCTCCATACAGGCTGCCTGCTTTACCATGCAGCCTCCACACAGCCCACCTGCTTTACCATGCAGCCTGCTTTACCATGCAGCCTCCACACAGGCTTCCTGCTTTACCATGCAGCCTGCTTTACCATGCAGCCTCCACACAGGCTGCCTGCTTTACCATGCAGCCTCCACACAGGCTTCCTGCTTTACAATGCAGCCTCCACACAGGCTTCCTGCTTTACAATGCAGCCTCCACACAGGCCGCCTGCTTTACCATGCAGCCTCCACACAGGCTTCCTGCTTTACAATGCAGCCTCCACACAGGCTGCTGCTTTACAATGCAGCCTCCACACAGGCTTCCTGCTTTACAATGCAGCCTCCACACAGGCTGCTGCTTTACCATGCAGCCTCCACACAGGCTGCTGCTTTACAATGCAGCCTCCACACAGGCTTCCTGCTTTACAATGCAGCCTCCACACAGGCTTCCTGCTTTACCATGCAGCCTCCACACAGGCCGTCTGCTTTACCATGCAGCCTCCACACAGGCTGCTGCTTTACAATGCAGCCTCCACACAGGCTGCCTGCTTTACCATGCAGCCTCCACACAGGCTTCCTGCTTTACAATGCAGCCTCCACACAGGCTTCCTGCTTTACAATGCAGCCTCCACACAGGCTGCCTGCTTTACCATGCAGCCTCCACACAGGCTACCTGCTTTACCATGCAGCCTCCACACAGGCTTCCTGCTTTACAATGCAGCCTCCACACAGGCTGCCTGCTTTACCATGCAGCCTCCACACAGGCTTCCTGCTTTACCATGCAGCCTCCACACAGGCTGCTGCTTTACCATGCAGCCTCCACACAGGCTGCTGCTTTACCATGCAGCCTCCACACAGGCTGCCTGCTTTACCATGCAGCCTCCACACAGGCTGCTGCTTTACCATGCAGCCTCCACACAGGCTGCTGCTTTACCATGCAGCCTCCACACAGGCTGCCTGCTTTACCATGCAGCCTCCACACAGGCTGCCTGCTTTACCATGCAGCCTCCACACAGGCTTCCTGCTTTACAATGCAGCCTCCACACAGGCTGCCTGCTTTACCATGCAGCCTCCACACAGCCCGCCTGCTTTACCATGCAGCCTCCACACAGGCTGCCTGCTTTACCATGCAGCCTCCACACAGGCTGCCTGCTTTACCATGCAGCCTCCACACAGGCTGCCTGCTTTACCATGCAGCCTCCACACAGCCCGCCTGCTTTACCATGCAGCCTCCACACAGACTGCCTGCTTTACCATGCAGCCTCCACACAGACTGCCTGCTTTACCATGCAGCCTCCACACAGGCCGCTTGCTTTACCATGCAGCCTCCACACAGGCCGCCTGCTTCACTCTCTCTGACTGCTGTCTTTACGAGCTGCACGTCCAGCCTTCTTAAAGGGAGAGGCGTGTATTTGCATGCTGGCAGTCCGCCCTGTTTCCCCAGCTGCAATGGATTGTGGGTTTTTACGTCTCCAAAGAGTTTCCAATGCAGTAAAGCTAGAAAAAGCGAGATTTCAGTTGATCAAGCTCAAAACCATCTGCACTGCCTTAATACACTCATATACACACCATAAGATCTGCACTGCCTTAATGCACTCATATACACACCATAAGCTCATTCTAAAATAGGCGCTCCAGAGGGTCTTGAGGAGTTTTCGGATGCTTGCAGGGGTTAAGGTTTAAATATAAGCCCACCCAGCAAATTCTGCACAATTCAGAGGAGATGCAACCCAGCCAACGACGTGCGGTGACAGCCTGCAGACGAAGTGAGGGGCAAGCCGCAATTCCCTTTTGCAGCCACTAGGCTAGCACTCCTGCATTCAGCTACAAAGATGGTTCTTCTGAGGTTCTTTGTGGGCTAAATGGTGCTTTATAGAAGCAACAGTGTTTGACAGACCACTCGAGCCTCTACTGTAAATATACTTTATACTTTATTCTCTACTGTAAATATACTTTATACTTTATTCTCTACTGTAAATATACTTTATACTTTATTCTCTACTGTAAATATACTTTATCGCTGTTTGAAGAAGCATTGGTGGTTTCATATTGCCTGGTACTTCCACATAAAACCAAATGGTTGTTCGGTGGTTTGAAGTGATGTTAATCTGAACGGGCTGAAGCAGCACGAGCGCTCTGGCTGTGGAGCAGGAACATTCACACTGGTGATTGTCCAACATACTGCCAAATCATAACAAATTATGAGTTTTAATACAGTCAACTTAAAACACTTCATACATTGTCAAAAACATTCTTTATACAGAAGCAGCAGATAGGATTCTGCTGTTGCACAAGCCAACAGAAACAAGACACACACAGTGTAGTAACACTGTGGCTTCCACGCTGTATGTGTCAATGTGTGGCTGGCTCGTTGTGTGTGTGTGTCGGATGTGTGTGTGCGTGTGTGTGCGTGTGTGTGTGTGTCGGGGGTGCGTCTGTGTGTGTGTGTGTGTGTGTGTGTCGGGGGTGCGTGTGCGTGTGTGTGTGTGTGTCGGGGGTGCATGTGCGTGTGTCGGGGGTGTGTGTGTGTGTGTGTGTGTGTCGGGTGTGTGTGTGTGTGTTTGGGTGTGTGTGTGTGTCGGGGGTGTGTGTGTGTGTGTGTGTGTGTGTGTGTGTGTGTGTGTATGGGGGGGGGGGATCAGCTGGATGTCAGTAGAGCTGCAGTGGCCGGGGGGGTCGGCTCTCTCACCGGGGGCAGTTCTCGCGTGCCCAATATGATCGGGGATGCGATCTGAAAGGGTTAAAAAGGCATTTTTCATTTCATCTCCACTTTAAATCCACCACAGTCGTTGCTGCAAAATATTTGAGAAAATGTGCTGACGTTCACGACAGCGTGCCATGGGTATGACGAACGTCCGGGCGTTCAAATCCAGAGAAGACCAACTCCAGTATGAATCTGGAATCCTCCAATAGGAAGCTGGAATGGGTCTCACCAAGACGGAGACTTGTGGGGAAGTGGAGTTGTGCTACATAGCCATTATTTGACCATTATTTATCCAGGGGAAATCTGCGGCATATGGAAGATTTTCAGCAACGCCTTGATTTACACTCGTTCAGTTACAGACTCATATCTGAGGCAGACATATCTGTCCTACAAGTCTCCTACTGATCTGCCACTGAGCAGCTCTACACTCGTTCAGTTACAGACTCGTATCTGTCCTACAAGTCTCCTACTGATCTGCCACTGAGCAGCTCTACACTCGTTCAGTTAGACTCATATCTGTCCTACAAGTCTCCTACTGCAGTGGTCCCCAACCACCGGGCCGCGGACCGGTACCGGGCTGCAACGCATTTGGTACCGGGCCGCGAGCCTGGTCCAATTTTTTTTTTTTTATAAACATAAGCTATAATATTGTAGGCTGTGTGGTAGTTGAAACATAGTTTCAAGTTGATGTTTATTTATCTTTGTAGTTGAAACAAAAACATAAATACTGTATAGGCTACATACAGTACAACACAAAAGGCTGTTATTTACTTTTTGTCGCCACCTGGTGAGTAAAATATATATGTAACTTAAACCATTAAAATTGACAACCGGTCCGCAACTTTTTTTTCCATGTATCTACCGGTCCTTGGCACAAAAAAGGTTGGGAACCCCTGTCCTACTGAACTGCCACTGAGCAGCTCTAGTGGAACATTATTTTTAAACATATACACAAGACATTGTAGTAATTGCATACAGCACATCTGTTCTAGTTTTATTTCCATGCATATAGCAATGACCTTTGGCTTAACTTTGCTATGATGCTTATCTCCACAGGGTTAGGGTTAGGTTATCTCCACAGGGTTATGGTTAAGTTATCTCCACAGGGTTATGGTTAGGTTATCTCCACAGGGTTATGGTTAGGTTATCTCCACAGGGTTAGGGTTAGGTTATCTCCACAGGGTTAGGTTATCTCCACAGGGTTATGGTTAGGTTATCTCCACAGGGTTAGGTTATCTCCACAGGGTTATGGTTAGGTTATCTCCACAGGGTTAGGGTTAGGTTATCTCCACAGGGTTATGGTTAGGTTATCTCCACAGGGTTAGGTTATCTCCACAGGGTTATGGTTAGGTTATCTCCACAGGGTTAGGGTTAGGTTATCTCCACAGGGTTAGGTTATCTCCACAGGGTTAGGGTTAGGTTATCTCCACAGGGTTAGGTTATCTCCACAGGGTTAGGGTTAGGTTATCTCCACAGGGTTATGGTTAGGTTATCTCCACAGGGTTATGGTTAGGTTATCTCCACAGGGTTATGGTTAGGTTATCTCCACAGGGTCAGGTTATCTCCACAGGGTTAGGGTTAGGTTATCTCCACAGGGTTATGGTTAGGTTATCTCCACAGGGTTAGGGTTAGGTTATCTCCACAGGGTTATGGTTAGGTTATCTCCACAGGGTTAGGGTTAGGTTATCTCCACAGGGTTATGGTTAGGTTATCTCCACAGGGTTAGGGTTAGGTTATCTCCACAGGGTTATGGTTAGGTTATCTCCACAGGGTTAGGGTTAGGTTATCTCCACAGGGTTAGGTTATCTCCACAGGGTTAGGGTTAGGTTATCTCCACAGGGTTAGGGTTAGGGTTAGGTTATCTCCACAGGGTTAGGTTATCTTCACAGGGTTAGGTTATCTCCACAGGGTTATGGTTAGGTTATCTCCACAGGGTTAGGGTTAGGTTATCTCCACAGGGTTATGGTTAGGTTATCTCCACAGGGTTAGGGTTAGGTTATCTCCACAGGGTTAGGGTTAGGTTATCTCCACAGGGTTAGGGTTAGGATTAGGTTATCTCCACAGGGTTAGGTTATCTCCACAGGGTTAGGTTATCTCCACAGGGTTAGGGTTAGGTTATCTCCACAGGGTTAGGGTTAGGTTATCTCCACAGGGTTATGGTTAGGTTATCTCCACAGGGTTAGGGTTAGGTTATCTCCACAGGGTTAGGGTTAGGTTATCTCCACCGTATGTGTTTGCTGCAATGACCGGCACACAATAGCGAAGATTATAAAAGATCATCTCTGCTTAAAAAGGTCACGACCCCAATTTACAAGTAAAACCTTCATATGCAAAAGCGACATGATGGGAAAGGATGAGGCGTATTAGTGACCTGTGAGGGAGAGCAGGAGGAAACAGTGCATCCTGTTCAGACAGTGGCAAGACGCTCGCTCACACACACAATGGCTAAATGGAGTGCTTCCTTTATGTATCACCACTGGAATCTCAAAGCCGACTTCAGAGTGCGTGTTTGGCAGGGAGGGACAGATGCAGGACGAGAGAGCATGAGCGTGTGAGTGAGTGAGAGAGAGAGAGAGTGAGAGAGAGATAGAGAGAGAGAGAGAGAGAGAGAGAGAGAGTGGAGCATAATTGTAGATCCACCTCCCTCATTTGTAAATCTGCTCAAAGCCAACACTTCAGTCCTCATCTGTTGACTGGGACATAAAAGTGTTGCATCTAGTTTAGTGGCAGTACTAGAAATTGAGATAAAAGAGTGTTTACAAATGTAATCAACTCTCAACACACCAATGGAAAAAAAAGAGTTCCACCATAAATATAACGCATTTCTTTTCAGAGACTCTTTCTCTGTTCATTAAGAGAAGGTTTCTAAAAGGTTGCACATCGGGAGCGTTTCTTTCCATGCGTTTAATTCGCACGTCAATAATATTTTCCAAACCTATATCAGTCAATGCAACCGTGCATACCAACGGCGAAGTTTCGCTGAGCGATATTGCGGTGTTTATTTTTTCGAACCACGGTCGATTTTTAAGAAATTCGCTTCCCACGTGTACACATCTGTTGCTGATTGACAGGTGGGTCAAAATTTGCATCGCAATTTCGTGCCGTATATTCTCATCACTCTTGGTGTGTAACAGCCTTTAGGGTTAGGTTTAGGGGCATGATGGGGCAAAAGAACTATGGAAATATATGCTTTGTAACAATTTGTCCAACACAGACAAAATTGTGTTCACACACGCTTCAACTACCCTCTTTAACAAGGGCAAATACCTTGAAGCCACAGTGGTGTGGTCAATGTGAGGCTATGTTTTGGGGGTACCCTCAACAACACAGCAAATTGTTTTGCACATGGAAAATGGTCCTAACAATACCCCCCCAGCCATTCCCTCTCTACCCACCCCTCGAACCCCGACCCTCTACGACCTTCCTATCCCTAGCCCCGCCCCTTTCACTAAACGTCCATGAGTGAGTGTCCTGACTTTTGCATCTTCTGCCTAACGCGGCCTGCTGCCAGCGCCGTGGGAAAAACTCTCACTACTCACATAGCAAAGTTCCTGTTTCACATGTAAGCAGATGCACTGTTTATTTATCTCTTTATTTTGTATGTTTCATTCATGCAGACAATTTAGAATTTAAATCACTTTTCAAATCATCAAAGGCTGATAGTTTGAAAGAGTATGTATGGGCATCACTTTGCATTCAGTGCTGAGCTTAAAAATAGCCTGGAATATGAATTATATACAGTACCTCCGCCAAACCTTCCTACAAAGTTTTGTGGTGTTATACGTGAATCCGTTTGGAAGTTAGGCACCGTTTTGTGATTGGCCGCGCCCATTGCCACGGCGCTGTTCGGCCAGTGGGTGCAGAAAGTTAATCAGTTATAAGCAGTGTGGGGCAGTAACGCGTTACTTAGTTAGGCGTTACTGTAATTAGTTACTTTTTCAGTAACAAAGTAATATAAGGAGTTACAATTTCCAAAACAGTAATTAGATTACAGTTACTAAACCAAGTAACGCTGCGTTACTGCGTTAGATCATTGGCCGCCAGAATGCAGTGTTTTCTACGTAAAAAGAGAAGAAAAGAAAAAGTAATCCTCATGGTCTCAGGTAGAGCTGTCGCACAGACGCGCACACATACGTCATGCGGGGATGGAGGCTAAGTTGAAGACGACGCTGGGTGAGGTAGACTTTGGCCGTTTCTCAATAAGGGTTCTTGTGTGTTCTTGCGTTCTTGTGTCCCTGTGAAACGTCATCAGTCGCAGCCCAAGTACTGTTCCAATGCAAAGTTCACATTTCGCCAAGAACGCTTAAAATTCCCGGATGTGTTCTCGACATGCCCACTTTACCGAGGATGCTCTGGTTGGTGACTTGTGTCAACTTGGCAAGGCACGTATCCCAGCATTCATTTCTGCATAAGCGGAGGCAGAACGCAGCAGAGAAGACGCCATAAGCTCGGGGAAGTTTTTTTTTTTTTTTTTTACAATTGAAAGTTTTATTTCATCACTAAATTAATTTCTGATGACTTTTGATGCCTACAAGCAGGGTCGTAGGTTTGATTAAGTGCCACTTTACCAACATTTATGACGAAAAATGGCAAAAAATCAGAGCACAATTGGCTGCATCTACATCAGCTGAGCTTTTTATTTGTGTAGTACTGCAGGTGGCCTCTGCGCTGGTATTGCGCAATACCCTCAAGAACGCATCGTCTCAAACTGCCAACAGCGTCATGTGTGCTTGTGACCGAGCAAGTTAATTCTTCCAAGAACGACTAGCAAGAACGTTCTCCCCAAGAACACAAGAACAAGAATGCATTCTTGTATTGAGAAACGGCCTTTGTTTCCACTACAGATGACATCTGAGGACAGCTAACAGGAGCTATGTTGTAACAGTTCACTGGATTAACAGATCCATTTTGGGTAAGTGTACACTTAAGTGTAAGGTGTTTGGGGTAAAAAAAAAAGAAGAAGAAGAGAGTAACTAGTAACGTAACTAGTAATGTAACTAATTACTTTTTGAAAAGGCAATAAGTAAAGTAACTTTTATTACTTTTTTAAGGAGTAATCAGTAACTACTTTTCCAGAGTAACTTGCCCAACACTGGTTCTAAGTTGGCCCATGACCAACCTCTCTACAAAGTTTCATGCAGATCTTTTCATAACTTTTGGAGATATCCTGCAGACAAACAGGGGTGAGAACATGACCTACCAGGAGCTAATAGATGATAGATGCTGTTGGAGCAGCGGGCCAAATGTGTCACTTGGTCTGCCGGGTCACGACCCCGGCTTTACTTATCATTACCATCACGCTCTGGGCTGTAACACAAGTGAATATAAACGCCTGCATTAAAAACAGGCCAATGTATTTAGGCATTTCAGCATAAATCAAAGCTAATGCACTCCACAATAATTAATTCTGCATTCACCTAATGTTCCCTTTTCACAGCCCACTGGGCCAAAGGGTCTTGATCTTTTAACCTACATTTATATGCATGCAATGTGCACATACTTTATTCCTCCTTCCTCCGGCACATGGCGTGAACTTGCAGATTATATCCTCAAGGAATATATCCATATACTTCACTGGCTGATGAATGATTTATGAACAAGATCTCAATTAGTTAACTAATTTAGACAATCCGTGCGTTAATCCTCTTCTGGGAAGTCGTAATTAAATGCATATTACATGCATAGGTCATTAAAGTCATCTTATCAACCTTCTTGTCAAATCTGCAGTCTCCATACTGCACAACTCTACCAGTAAGAAAATATCGCTCTCTGTACTATAGTACCTATCTGAATGCGTCTTGGTAAACAGGTTGTACGATATCAACCATAGACTGTATAAAAATATGGACGTAGACACCGTGACATCACCCATTGGTTTCTGGACTGCCCATTTGAAGCCTTGAGTTTGGCATTGTGACCGTCGCCATCTTGGGTTTCTTGGAGCCAGAAGTGACCATATTTGCTCGAGAAGAGCTGCAGCGCCGCCTGCTATTGGACGGTGATTGACGAGCTGCGCGATCACTCGACAGGGACCTGTCAATCACGCCCCAAACATAGTCTGCTTTATCGTCTGTTTGACTCTACATTCGACCATAATTGACAAAGTTAACATCATGGTTCATTGAAGAAGACTTGAAACTCGCGATCGAGACCATAAACTCGTTAGGAAAGCGTTTCCTGAGGTAACACATCAAGTGAGATGTCGGGTAATTTTCCCATTGATTTCTATCTGACATTTTACAGCCATACTGTATACTGTATAAACGGGTGAGTAATAAAATAAAATAATTCTCCCCCCATACACTTGGGGGAACGGTGAAATTAGCTATAGAGACAAAACCATTTTTTTGTACCAGGATGTACACAAATTCTGCTGTAAATCCTGGCCTTGAATGGGGGAATGTCTCACTTTTGGAGCCAGCCTCAAGTGGCCATTCGAGGAACTGCAGTTTTTGGTACTCCCCGCGTTGGCCTCATTCTTCAGAAGCAGAGGTTGGGACTCGGTATGGACAGTAGAATGAAACATGCTATGTGTGTGTGTGTGTGTGTGTGTGTGTGTGTGTGTGTGTGTGTGTGGCTGGCTGTCAGTACTGGGCTGGATGTGCATGCATGTTCTCCTGTCTGTCTGCCTGGCTGACCTGCACTGGCACCCACCATATGTGCCCCTCTCAACACCTTCTGTCACTGTCACACTGCAAGCCATGTCCGCTGGTGGCCCCTGTCACTCTCTCTCCCTGTCACTCTCTCTCTCTGTCACTCTCTCTCTCTGTCTCTCTGTCTCTCTGTCTCTCCGTCTCTCTGTCTCTTTCATCTCTGAGTCAATCTCTCTGCCTCTCTTTCGTTTGTAGCATATTTAAAACAGCATGGGAGGAGCCACTTTAATGAATTATTGTTATCACTTCACACTGCGGTCTTCTTCTTTAACATGGCACAGTGCACACACTCCCAGTGTTAGCCAGCTGCAACTGGAAGTGCACTTCACTGCTCTATACCGCCACCCTATGGAACATTGTCAAGGTGTGGTAAAAGTCATGTCGTAGGCTACAAATCAACTGTTTAACTTTATTGAGCAGTATCTAGCTAATGAATACATAATAATAATAATACAAATAATAATAATAATTAATAAAACTGTATTTTTTAAGATTTTACTACCTATCTCACTACTATAATAATGCGAGGTTCTAGGCCTGCTTACAGTGAGGCCTGGGCAATTTGTACAATAATGAAGTGATAAATCTTCTCCAGACCAGATGAAAGGGGTGCACTGCACAGATTACAGCACCCCAGTCGGAGTCATGTGGTTCACTTTCACAATCGGCTGGTCCTTCTGATAAGAAACCTATTCAGGCCCTCTGCTTCTGAATAGTGTTAGGAGCTGAATCCCCGGCTCACCTTGAGTTAATGAAATGCCTAAACAATGATGTCCTCTGGAATGTAATATGGCCGCCACGACAGAATGGCATACATCCAGAGTATAAGGAGGTCTGATTCATCTGCTGTGCATTGTGTGCAATGTTGAATTCTCTAGCAGAATATTAATAGCTTGCATTCAAATAGAGGATTGCATGCAGTGAAAGTTGATCCTGCAGTTCTATGGTATAATGCTAGCTAATGACTGGCGGTCACACTCATAGGGTCCACAGGGAATGTTTTTTGAGTAGCCAGCACCTTTGTGCAATTAATTTTCTATGCTAAAGACAAGCTAGGAACGCTCCTCTTAGCTTTTATTTATAATGATCAGCTATCAGGTATAGTGCACTCAGTAGTTGGTACACTGCAAAAAAGAAGAAAAAATATACACTGCAAAAAAAAAATATATATATATTATTATTATTTTATTTTTTTAAGACCCCGTTTCGACCAATCGATTGGTCGGAGCTGTGGTCGATTTCTGGTCGACCAGGATCATCTTTGGTCGAGGGCGGCCCTAGTTAAGACCTGGAACCACATGACACATGACAGAGATGCTGTAGTGGTTAAGACCTGGAACCACATGCACCCCTGTTGGTTTAGGATCAAATCCCACAAAGAGCTCACAAAGATCTCTCTCTGTGTCTGCCCTCCTCTGTCGCAGCTTTCCTACCTCCCAGCCTGAGTAAAGCAGAACATATCAGACTGCCCCCCTTAACAACCCCCCTCCCTTAACAACCCCCCCTTAACAACCCCCCTCCCTTAACAACCCCCCTCCATTAACAAATGGGTAAATGCGATGAATGATTAACAGTCATTAATCATAAGCAGGAGGGGGAAGTAAGAGAAGAAAGGATAGAGGCGTGTCCCAGAGTAGACCCCTTATATCTGCCTGATGAGTCCACAGTCTGCTCCCTGAACACAGCCTCCAGTAGACCCCTCATATCTGCCTGTGTCCACAGTCTGCTCCCTGAACACAGCCTCCAGTAGACCCCTTATATCTGCCTGTGTCCACAGTCTGCTCCCTGAACACAGCCTCCAGTAGACCCCTCATATCTCCCTGAGTCCACAGTCTGCTCCCTGAACACAGCCTCCAGTAGACCCCTCATATCTCCCTGAGTCCACAGTCTGCTCCCTGAACACAGCCTCCAGTAGACCCCTTATATCTGCCTGTGTCCACAGTCTGCTCCCTGAACACAGCCTCCAGTAGACCCCTCATATCTCCCTGAGTCCACAGTCTGCTCCCTGAACACAGCCTCCAGTAGACCCCTTATATCTGCCTGTGTCCACAGTCTGCTCCCTGAACACAGCCTCCAGTAGACCCCTCATATCTGCCTGTGTCCACAGTCTGCTCCCTGAACACAGCCTCCAGTAGACCCCTTATATCTGCCTGAGTCCACAGTCTGCTCCCTGAACACAGCCTCCAGTAGACCCCTCATATCTGCCTGTGTCCACAGTCTGCTCCCTGAAGACAGCCTCCAGTAGACCCCTTATATCTGCCTGTGTCCACAGTCTGCACCCTGAACACAGCCTCCAGTAGACCCCTTATATCTGCCTGTGTCCACAGTCTGCTCCCTGAACACAGCCTCCAGTAGACCCCTTATATCTGCCTGTGTCCACAGTCTGCTCCCTGAACACAGCCTCCAGTAGACCCCTTATATCTGTCTGTGTCCACAGTCTGCTCCCTGAACACAGCCTCCAGTAGACCCCTTATATCTGCCTGTGTCCACAGTCTGCTCCCTGAACACAGCCTCCAGTAGACCCCTCATATCTGCCTGAGTCCACAGTCTGCTCCCTGAACACAGCCTCCAGTAGACCCCTTATATCTGCCTGAGTCCACAGTCTGCTCCCTGAACACAGCCTCCAGTAGACCCCTCATATCTGTGTGTGTCCACAGTCTGCTCCCTGAACACAGCCTCCAGTAGACCCCTCATATCTGCCTGAGTCCACAGTCTGCTCCCTGAACACAGCCTCCAGTAGACCCCTCATATCTGCCTGAGTCCACAGTCTGCTCCCTGAACACAGCCTCCAGTAGACCCCTCATATCTGCCTGTGTCCACAGTCTGCTCCTTGAACACAGCCTCCAGTAGACCCCTTATATCTGCCTGTGTGTGTCCACAGTCTGCTCCCTGAACACAGCCTCCAGTAGACCCCTCATATCTGCCTGAGTCCACAGTCTGCTCCCTGAACACAGCCTCCAGTAGACCCCTCATATCTGCCTGTGTCCACAGTCTGCTCCCTGAACACAGCCTCCAGTAGACCCCTCATATCTGTGTGTGTCCACAGTCTGCTCCCTGAACACAGCCTCCAGTAGACCCTTTATATCTGCCTGAGTCCACAGTCTGCTCCCTGAACACAGCCTCCAGTAGACCCCTTATATCTGTCTGTGTGTGTCCACAGTCTGCTCCCTCAACACAGCCTCCAGTAGACCCCTCATATCTGCCTGTGTCCACAGTCTGCTCCCTGAACACAGCCTCCAGTAGACCCCTTATATCTGTCTGTGTGTGTCCACAGTCTGCTCCCTGAACACAGCCTCCAGTAGACCCCTTATATCTGCCTGTGTCCACAGTCTGCTCCCTGAACACAGCCTCCAGTAGACCCCTCATATCTGCCTGAGTCCACAGTCTGCTCCCTGAACACAGCCTCCAGTAGACCCCTCATATCTGCCTGAGTCCACAGTCTGCTCCCTGAACACAGCCTCCAGTAGACCCCTTATATCTGCCTGAGTCCACAGTCTGCTCCCTGAACACAGCCTCCAGTAGACCCCTTATATCTGTCTGTGTGTGTCCACAGTCTGCTCCCTGAACACAGCCTCCAGTAGACCCCTCATATCTGCCTGTGTCCACAGTCTGCTCCCTGAACACAGCCTCCAGTAGACCCCTTATATCTGTCTGTGTGTGTCCACAGTCTGCTCCCTGAACACAGCCTCCAGTAGACCCCTTATATCTGCCTGTGTCCACAGTCTGCTCCCTGAACACAGCCTCCAGTAGACCCCTCATATCTGCCTGAGTCCACAGTCTGCTCCCTGAACACAGCCTCCAGTAGACCCCTCATATCTGCCTGTGTCCACAGTCTGCTCCCTGAACACAGCCTCCAGTAGACCCCTTATATCTGCCTGAGTCCACAGTCTGCTCCCTGAACACAGCCTCCAGTAGACCCCTCATATCTGCCTGAGTCCACAGTCTGCTCCCTGAACACAGCCTCCAGTAGACCCCTCATATCTGCCTGAGTCCACAGTCTGCTCCCTGAACACAGCCTCCAGTAGACCCCTCATATCTGCCTGTGTCCACAGTCTGCTCCTTGAACACAGCCTCCAGTAGACCCCTTATATCTGCCTGTGTGTGTCCACAGTCTGCTCCCTGAACACAGCCTCCAGTAGACCCCTCATATCTGCCTGAGTCCACAGTCTGCTCCCTGAACACAGCCTCCAGTAGACCCCTCATATCTGCCTGTGTCCACAGTCTGCTCCCTGAACACAGCCTCCAGTAGACCCCTCATATCTGTGTGTGTCCACAGTCTGCTCCCTGAACACAGCCTCCAGTAGACCCTTTATATCTGCCTGAGTCCACAGTCTGCTCCCTGAACACAGCCTCCAGTAGACCCCTTATATCTGTCTGTGTGTGTCCACAGTCTGCTCCCTGAACACAGCCTCCAGTAGACCCCTCATATCTGCCTGTGTCCACAGTCTGCTCCCTGAACACAGCCTCCAGTAGACCCCTTATATCTGTCTGTGTGTGTCCACAGTCTGCTCCCTGAACACAGCCTCCAGTAGACCCCTTATATCTGCCTGTGTCCACAGTCTGCTCCCTGAACACAGCCTCCAGTAGACCCCTCATATCTGCCTGAGTCCACAGTCTGCTCCCTGAACACAGCCTCCAGTAGACCCCTTATATCTGCCTGAGTCCACAGTCTGCTCCCTGAACACAGCCTGCAGTAGACCCCTTATATCTGCCTGAGTCCACAGTCTGCTCCCTGAACACAGCCTCCAGTAGACCCCTCATATCTGCCTGAGTCCACAGTCTGCTCCTTGAACACAGCCTGCAGTAGACCCCTCATATCTGTCTGTGTGTGTCCACAGTCTGCTCCCTGAACACAGCCTCCAGTAGACCCCTCATATCTGCCTGAGTCCACAGTCTGCTCCCTGAACACAGCCTCCAGTAGACCCCTCATATCTGCCTGTGTCCACAGTCTGCTCCCTGAACACAGCCTCCAGTAGACCCCTCATATCTGCCTGTGTCCACAGTCTGCTCCCTGAACACAGCCTCCAGTAGACCCCTTATATCTGCCTGAGTCCACAGTCTGCTCCCTGAACACAGCCTCCAGTAGACCCCTTATATCTGCCTGTGTCCACAGTCTGCTCCCTGAACACAGCCTCCAGTAGACCCCTCATATCTGTCTGTGAGTGTCCACAGTCTGCTCCCTGAACACAGCCTCCAGTAGACCCCTCATATCTGTCTGTGAGTGTCCACAGTCTGCTCCCTGAACACAGCCTCCAGTAGACCCCTCATATCTGTCTGTCAGTGTCCACAGTCTGCTCCCTGAACACAGCCTCCAGCAGGCAGCCTTTGCTCAATAAGTCTTGTTAAGGCTTCCTCGTGTCCCACAAACCAGATAAATCATAGGGTAATAGAACCGAGGCAAGCAAATCTAGCATGGTTTTACCATTCCCATATTGTATGCAGTGTAACCAGGAATGTGTGTGTGTGTGTGTGTGTGTGTGTGTTCACATGCCCCCACATGTGCACGTTGCAGAGGAGGGCTCAGACAGTAGGACCACCTCATCAGTGCACCTCATCAGGGATTAGTACTGTGGCTGTTGCATTGAACAGAGGCAGACCTGAGAGACCTGATGGCTACAGGATGCTCTCACTAACCACTATAGGTCATCCTGCCTATTTACCAAGGTACACTGCAAAGTAACTGCATGTAGTTCAGTGTTTCCCATACATAAAGGAATGTGTGGCGGGCCGCCACAAAAGGATTTTGACCAAAAAAAAAAAAAAAAAAAACTACAATCCTACAGAAAAATGTATATTGTTTGTTTATTAACTGGCCCCTCGCCTTCTATCATTTCACGAAAGTGGCAAAGCAAGTTGAGTATCCCTGACCTATAGGGAGAAATTTAGTTTGTCATTGTAAACCCACAGCACAGTAATGATGACATGTTCTTCATAGATCTAGCCTTTTAATTTTGCTCTTAAGCTTTCTCAAAGTACACCAAATTCATGCATTTTACTTTAAAATGTTTTAAAAAAATCTCGCAGGGGATTTTACTTTAAAATGTTTTAAAAAAATCTTGCAGGGGGGCATGCCCTCGCACCCCCCTAGGGGGTCTGCGGTCCCCCACCACAAATACTCAAAATCCTGTGGGAAACACTGTAGTTGATATGGGGGCATCCTGGTAGCTCAACTAGTAGAGCATACCATTAGGGCTAAGTCATAATCACAGGTTTGAATCTGCCATACGTCATCACATGTCTCCCCTGTCTTTCCTGTTTAAACTAAAACGTAATTTAATGTCGAATAATGAATCTTAAAATCTTGTCGTTGAAAGAAGTGAAGTCTGTAGGTTGAGATAATTTCACAAATGAACAATGCACGTTCTACTTGAATAATGTTCACACTAGCACAATATAAAGTCATGCTATTCCATAAATATTCAATAAGTTAATTGATTGTGGGGGGACGACTCAACTCATCCACCACCGATGTGGAGCAGCCACCTCTGTGATGCACGGCAGCCAGTTTGAGCCAGAATGCTCAGCACACATCAGCTATCATGTGGGAGGAGAGCCAATTAGATAATGAAGGATAATTAGATGGCCATGATGGAAAGAAGGCTTGTGTGGGAATTTAGCCAGGGCACCGGGGTTACATCCCTTAGGGCACCAGGGTTACATCCCCCAGGGCACCGGGGTTACATCCCCCAGGGCACCAGGGTTACATCGCCCAGGGCACCGGGGTTACATCCCCCAGGGCACCAGGGTTACATCCCCCAGGGCACCAGGGTTACATCCCCCAGGGCACCAGGGTTACATCCCCCAGGGCACCAGGGTTACATCCCCCAGGGCACCAGGGTTACATCCCCCCAGGGCACCGGGGTTACATCCCCCAGGGCACCGGGGTTACATCCCCCAGGGCAGCGGGGTTACATCCCCCATGGCAGCGGGGTTACATCCCCCATGGCAGCGGGGTTACATCCCCCAGGGCAGCGGGGTTACATCCCCCAGGGCAGCGGGGTTACATCCCCCAGGGCAGCGGGGTTACATCCCCCAGGGCACCAGGGTTACATCCCCCAGGGCACCAGGGTTACATCCCCCAGGGCACCAGGGTTACACCCCCCAGGGCACCAGGGTTACATCCCCCAGGGCAGCGGGGTTACACCCCCCAGGGCACCAGGGTTACATCCCCCAGGGCACCGGGGTTACATCCCCCAGGGCAGCGGGGTTACATCCCCCAGGGCACCAGGGTTACATCCCCCAGGGCAGCGGGGTTACACCCCTACTCTTGTGAAGAGTGCTGATAGGGATCTTTATTGACCACAGAGAGTCAGGAACTCGGTTTAACGTCTCATCCGAAGGACAGTGCTCACTCACAGGACAGAGTCCCTGCTGTCTCTGCCCTGGGGCATTGGGGATGGGGATATTATTCATGAGACCAGAGGGAAGAGCACCTCCCGCTGGTCCTCCAACACCACTTCCAGCACCAAGAAGTCTCCCATCCAAGTACTAACCACAGCCAGATCTGCTTAGCTTCCCCCAGCAAGCCAGCAATGCAGTGCAGGAGCCATGGTTCTTCTGACAATAAGTTGATTTTCATTCCGGAAAAAAAGTGAAATTATTTTACCCAACAGACTGATTTCTATATTTGTTTTGAGAGAAATAAGATGACTCAATAGTAGAGTGCATGACGTGTTGTGATGGATATTTTCTGTGGTGTAGCAATACAGTATAATAATAAATATAATATTTTACACACGGGAATGGGTGTAATATAAATTTAATATTATTATATTACATTTATATTGCCCCCCCCCCCCCTCCCCCTCCCCTGTGGTGTTGCCATACGACTGCAGGCTCCTACGTCAGTGGGTGAGTTGTGTGCCTGGTTATGTGAGGCTAGTGTTGTCAGCACTCTCTCGCCTGTCAGACCTGCTTAAATCATTGTAACAGCTCTCACACACAGACAGCCTATGGTCAACCCCCAACAAAAAGCATCTCTCTCTCTCTCTCTCTCTCTCTCTCTCTCTCTCTCTCTCTCTCTCTCTCTCTCTGTCTCTCTCTCTCTCTCTCTCAACTCATGTAATGTCACACAGAGAGTAGCAAACCCAAAGTAGATGGCTTTGCTTGTGACTCATTTTAATAAAAAAAAAGATTTGGAGACGCATCAAGGCCGTGGCATATTCCGCACAATTGGAGTTTTGGAGAATTAGTCACTCAGGCCCCAAATCCATTCAGCTCGGCTTCTCCTTTTGTGTGGCTGCATTACAGTATGTCATCAAGCGCTGTACTTTCCACAGCAATCATCACGTCCTTCATCACAGAGGAAGTGTCTCCAGCCACCTACAATCATCATGTCCTTCATCACAGAGGAAGTGTCTCCAGCCACCTACAATCATGTCCTTTAACACAGAGGAAGTGTCTCCAGCCACCTACAATCATCATGTCCTTTATCACAGAGGAAGTGTCTCCAGCCACCTACAATCATGTCCTTTATCACAGAGGAAGTGTCTCCAGCCACCTACAATCATGTCCATTAACACAGAGGAAGTGTCTCCAGCTACCTACAATCATCATGTCCTTTATCACAGAGGAAGTGTCTCCAGCCACCTACAATCATGTCCTTTATCACAGAGGAAGTGTCTCCAGCCACCTACAATCATGTCCTTTATCACAGAGGAAGTGTCTCCAGCCACTTACAATCATGTCCTTTATCACAGAGGAAGTGTCTCCAGCCACCTACAATCATGTCCTTTATCACAGAGGAAGTGTCTCCAGCCACCTACAATCATCATGTCCTTTATCACAGAGGAAGTGTCTCCAGCCACCTACAATCATGTCCTTTATCACAGAGGAAGTGTCTCCAGCCACCTACAATCATGTCCTTTATCACAGAGGAAGTGTCTCCAGCCACCTACAATCATCATGTCCTTTATCACAGAGGAAGTGTCTCCAGCCACCTACAATCATGTCCTTTATCACAGAGGAAGTGTCTCCAGCCACCTACAATCATGTCCATTAACACAGAGGAAGTGTCTCCAGCTACCTACAATCATCATGTCCTTTATCACAGAGGAAGTGTCTCCAGCCACCTACAATCATGTCCTTTATCACAGAGGAAGTGTCTCCAGCCACCTACAATCATGTCCTTTATCACAGAGGAAGTGTCTCCAGCCACTTACAATCATGTCCTTTATCACAGAGGAAGTGTCTCCAGCCACCTACAATCATGTCCTTTATCACAGAGGAAGTGTCTCCAGCCACCTACAATCATCATGTCCTTTATCACAGAGGAAGTGTCTCCAGCCACCTACAATCATGTCCTTTATCACAGAGGAAGTGTCTCCAGCCACCTACAATCATGTCCTTTATCACAGAGGAAGTGTCTCCAGCCACCTACAATCATCATGTCCTTTATCACAGAGGAAGTGTCTCCAGCCACCTACAATCATGTCCTTTATCACAGAGGAAGTGTCTCCAGCCACCTACAATCATCATGTCCTTTATCACAGAGGAAGTGTCTCCAGCCACCTACAATCATGTCCTTTATCACAGAGGAAGTGTCTCCAGCCACCTACAATCATCATGTCCTTTATCACAGAGGAAGTGTCTCCAGCCACCTACAATCATGTCCTTTATCACAGAGGCAGTGGGCCTGTCTGATTCTCAAGTGAACGAGCTTTATAGGTGGCATTTCTAGGTAAGAAGTTGTAATTAGGCTGTCTGAAACCAGTTTGATACATAAGTTCACTGAATTTGCAACCTTTCTAGGTACCTGGTTATGGATAATTTTCGAGGAACCATAGCATGGTACCTTTGTTTTGTTAGGATATCCCATGATACCTTGCGCCCCCTTGCAATCGACGAAGAAGAACGAAGCGAGCCCGAGCGAGCCCCTAATGGCGACGCCCACAAAGCTGATCGCATCAGAAAAAAGTGAAACAACATTGGCTAAATAACAAACATCTGTCACTTTCTTTTCATTTTTATTCTAGAATAGTCAATAACGTCAACCTTTACTTAATTTCAGTGCAGTCAGATGTTTGTACAGTGTCAGGAAAGTCACTTTTGAACAATAGTAGGAAGCATCTTACCTGACTCTGTTGTGGACAGCAGCCGGCTAGTTAGGTTGCTAGCTAACGTTAACGTTAGTTTAGAAAACCCGCTCCGCGTGCCCCAAAGCAGGACTACACTGTACAGCCAGGAGGATAACAGCATGGCAGACCTTCAAGTGTAAGTGGAGTTCATTTTAACTGTGCTTTATTAAATGACAAGCTGTCATTGCTTAACTAACGTTACCAATTTGTTTGTCAAATGCAACGTTCCAAGTTAGCTTGGTTTCACGCTTTTAATTTGAAGGCTGAAACGAGAAATGGTTTGAGTAGATTGAATTGACACCGGTCTGTCAATTCTATCATTTCACACGTACCATTTCCCTTTTTCGCCTTCAAATTAAAAGTGTAAAAACAATGAAACGTTCGCCTGTGAAGGATCGACCTATTTGGATTATAATAACGTTAGAGAAAACAGCCATCAGCCATGCAGTTTTATACTCATTTATTGCCAAATGCTTTGGGAAACAACTTCATCAAGCTTGGTCAGAAAAGGTCTGTCTATTCAATGGAAACAGCACCAGTGCGACCTGTCGCGTGCGATGCTACCTTCAAGAATGAGGACGTCTGAAACAATTTTTTAATCACCTATATTAAAATGAGATAACAATCATCTAGTTAGGTAACTAGATGATATTAAGCTTCCTTGCATTACAGACACAACCAGTGTCTCCAGCCACCTACAGAGTGAGAGGATGCAGCCTGTGTGTGGTGGTGGGTGCTTGCTTGGGTGGAAAGTAAGAAGTTCTGCTCTCATCTCTGACACCCTTCTCATCCAACCAACCGTCCTTCACACGACGACACGTCCCAGCTTAGGATGGCAGCCATCCGCACGACAAAGCAGAGACACTCTCACACCAGTCACTTCCAATTGAGTTCTTTGTTGCCTTCAGGGAACAGCCTGGCCGCACGCTAGCCTGCTAAGTGACTGATTAGTAGGCTGGTGTTGAGAATCCATACGGCATCGCCTCCCGATATTTAGCAATATTGTATCAATCACCCATTGATGTCATCAGTGATGCAAAGTTGAGCAATTGTGCGCCGAGTGATGTCACTCGAGCACTCCATGATGTGATCAGTGACGGTCACTCGAGCAATTGTGATGCGATCAGTGAGCCCGCGCAGCGGGCGAGATGCCGGGCGGGCGAGGCCGCCCAGTGGGCGAGCCTAGTCTTTTAAAATCGCAATCATATTGTGTTGTGACTTAGGTATTGCGATAACGTCATATTGTGCAGCCTTGTGATTTGCAGTGCACCCCTAAATCCTACCTATGGGTTTTCCTTTGGGGACGTAATCTGCAGTTGAAAAAATGTAATATATCGCAATTTATGTTATTGCACTCACTCATATCGCAAAATATTTATAATTGCAAAATAATATATCGTGACTAAAGTATTGTGATAATATCGTATCGTGCCGCCTCTGGTTATTCCCACCCTTACTGATTAACGCACACATGTGCACGCACAATTTCATATACACACTCTTTTTCATTTTTTTCTCCATCTCTCTCTCTCATTCTCAATGTAAGAGCGAGGCGCAGAACCTCCTGGGGTAATTGAGGGTGACATGATGTTTATGTAACCTCCGAGCCTGACAAACCAGACCCAATTATGGGCTCCTGGTCCCGGTGACCCCGGCCCTGCCTGGAGCCCGGCGCTGCAGAACTGCACTACTGGCCCGTCCCAGGAGTGAGCCTGGCTCTGCATGCAGGGTGAGGGAGGGGGGGGGGGGAGGTGGGAGCGGAGCGGAGCGGAGCCAAGAGTTCAGTCCTTTTCACAGCTCCCTCTGACGGGACCTCTCGCTGGCTAATCCAATGTGACGGGCACTTCAGTGGAGAGGGCGCGGAGACCCCCAATTTCCGCCGGGACCCCACGGCGAGGGAGGCCGAGCAGGCGAGGGGTGGAGGTGGCAGACTTATTGTGGGCCAGTGAGAAAGGGCCTCATTACAACGCTTTACTGCACTCACAGGCCCTCATTAAGCCACCACACCACTGAGTCAAATCCAAACAGACAATAAAAAGGCCTCGCTGTTTGAATAAAGGGCCCCGTTTGAGTATGACTTAGAGGGTTTCAGCCGTTGTAAACGAGCGCTGCTATACGACACTTTTACGCAAAAACACATCTCCGTAAACGCTGCAGCGTGCTGTACAATGGCTCCATTTAAGTGCAGAAATCCACAGTTTCCTGGTCTTTTAAATGTGTTCAGCCAACTTGCACACCCTTCCTTTTCGACCCCTTATCTGTGGGAGTCTGGACAATAGAATTTCAGTAGGAAGTGATTCGGGATGTTCATGGCGACTAATTTAACTGACGATTAAACACAAAAATGTATTTAGGGACAGTCCGTTATTTATGAGAGTGGAGGGGTATGGTGCAGGGGTGACTTTGTTTTCATTTTTTTCCTTCACCCTCCCCAGATCTATAAATATTTTTCCATGTCCCTCCCTGAGTGACTGGAGATAAATGCATGACCCTCCCTCCACCATAAATAACCACACTTTATCATATTCACACCAAACTTGATCATATTCACATGTTTTCTGATGATTTGGCTACGTTTGATAGCGCCCTATGACATCGGGGGAGAGAGGGGGCGGGGGGCATATAACGTTTAGTACCCAGCCCAATAACGGCCTCATCTCCTAGTTATAAAGCCGATCACCCGCTCAGTACCGCTCAGTCCCGCTCCAGTTTCAATCACAACATGTTCGAAACAGAATGCATCGGTGCGTGGCTAATTGAGCCACATGTGAAATCTCCCAGCATGCATTGAGGGTAATACATTGACAAGAAATAGCAACCAAATCAGCCTAAATAGGCTAAGTGGTAGATATAAATAATGTTTATGTTAGCACAACATGCAATTGTAGAACATTTCAATATTGGACAAAATAAAACAATAAAAATCAAAACACAACCCTATGTGAAACATGTAATCCAGGTGCTATATATATCCCTTGCAGATTTAACGTTATTTGGATGAGTGACACTGATGCACTGTGATGTCCGCTCCAGCCTCCAATAAGACTTGGCTTACTTCGTGTGCACGCCCACTATTTTCTTGCCAGCTGCTGCGAGAGAGAAGAAGAGAAACGAGCATGCAGCCGACTCTGCAGAGCTCATGTTATTTGTAGTGAGCAATGCCCATTGCCCAGGCGTTTAAACGCAAATTAAAACACCCTGGCCTTTTTATCTCTTTTATTCTTTTGAGCGGAGCGGAGCGGTGAGTGCGAGCGGGTGAAATCTGTATCGAGCGGCGAGCGGTCTGGAGCGGAGTCCAGTCACCATACAGGTAAACCATAGATATAAATAGGGGAGTAAACACGAATTTTGGAACGAAAAATTTAAAAATATATACAAAATACAAAAAATGAAAGTTGTATAACCCTCCCTAAAGCCAAAACAAAAAACACAAGTCCCTCCCCAGTACTCAAAAAAATATTTGATACCCCTCCCCCTTTCTGCACCATACCCCCCTCTCATAAATAACGAACAGTCCCTTAGACTAAACTAGACTAGACTAAAAGTAAGAAAACACAGAAAACAGCCAAAATTTAGTAGAATTTAATCTACAGTATAAGGTTAAAATGGAAAAAATATATATTTAAGAGCCATTTGAAATGGTTACTTATGGTTTCAATAACCACATCTTGTGTGGCACTTGCTCCCTTTATTATTAGTGGAAGCATATCTTGCACAGTCGTTCATTACCGTGGTGAGTTCTGTTATCTCTTCAGACCGAGCGGGATCACAGCATCTGTAGGTTGGTTCAGTAAATGATGACATATTGGAGTGTGGCTAGCTAGCCGTGCTAGCACCAGCAGCCTGCTGTCCTTGCAGGTTAATGTCAACTTGCCTGTTCTGAACCTGGTTACGCATTGCTATTCCTCTGGTCGAGTGGTTATATGCCAGTTTTATCTGACGCAGCCTACAGTACATACAACCATATTCAAATGTCCAGATCCAAATACCACCTATCTGCTGCTAGTGGGTGGCTATGTTTACATGTAGACGCAACATCTAACTGGCATTTCAAAACGTCACATCATTTAATTCTCAGTTTAACCGACTAGTATTTCTGGTGCCGACTAGCGAGGTAGCAGACATTTAAACGTTTAACCCGAGTAGTCGCGCACATCCCTAGAAGTAATCAGAGACGGAGAGAGTATAGTTGAACAAAACTCAATATGTCTAATTCAATAAATGCTCATCGTACAGGTTACCCGACGCTGCTTGTGAAAACAATAGCGCCCCCATCTGGCAGTGTCAGGTTAGCGTACAGGGGGGATGGATGGATGGATGGACCGTACATACGGTACGTACATACGTACCGAGGAGAATGATGGATGATGAAAGTTGACAGGCACTTACATATGTTGCCAACAGCTACAGCACACAAAGCTGGTGAGGAGATAAAGCCCGGCCTGCACCCCCCCCCCCCCCCCCCCTGGAGCTTGGCCCCTCCCCCTCCCCCCCGGCTCATCAGGACTCGGGGGAGGGGGGCTTGGCCCCTCCCCCTCAGCTCATCAGGACTCGGGGGAGAGGAGCTTGGCCCCTCCCCCTCGGCTCATCAGGACTCGGGGGAGAGGAGCTTGGCCCCTCCCCCCCGGCTCATCAGGGCTCGGGGGAGAGGAGCTTGGCCCCTCCCCCCTGGCTCATCAGGGCTCGGGGGAGAGGAGCTTGGCCCCTCCCCCCTGGCTCATCAGGGCTCGGGGGAGAGGAGCTTGGCCCCTCCCCCCTGGCTCATCAGGGCTCGGGGGAGAGGAGCTTGGCACGCCAAATGATGCGTCTCATCGAGACAATTAAAGAGCAAATCAATGCTGCTGCCTCGGTGAAATAATTAGAGGCGCGGCCGACTTCAACCGCAATCACACAGTGGAAAACATGCTCAGCTCCAATGGCTGTGGAGGAGAGATCGGAGGGAGATTTTGGGGGTACATTTCGAGAAGATCCTAAAGATTAAAATGTTACCCCAATCACCAAAGCAACCTGTTTTGCATTAGGCCTCATAACATGCTGGCAAGATACTGGCCTCTTACTAATCTCTGAATTAGCGTTTTAGTTTACAAAGTAGCCCATACATAGAATGTGCATACATATATACAGTATATATATATATATAACACGCTGGATTTGGGATCTATTTCCACAGGCTTTATGGGCTTAGATGTAACACTAGAGCCAAGTGGGTGGATGAGAATAGAGGTTGATATGTTCAGGCAGTAATCACTAGATGGAGTGGAGGGAGCGGGGAAGGGGGCGGGGCTACCCTGGTTCCAGCTCGCTGTCTGAAAAAAACATGGTGATGAGGTCACATGGTGAGGACCAGCAGGCCATCACATCCTGTCTGTCACATCATCAATGGCTCTCTCCCTCCCATTCCAGAGCTCCTCATCTGCATACATCACCATAGCAGAGAGGAGAGATACGCACCTAGTGGTGGGGGTGCGTATAGCCGTGTACTGTGCATGATGTGCTTGTACAAGAATGAGAGTGATGGAGAGGTACTGTACAGGACAGGAGAAGAAGAATGAGAGTGATGGAGAGGTACTGTACAGGACAGGAGAAGAAGAATGAGAGTGATGGAGAGGTACTGTACAGGACAGGAGAAGAAGAATGAGAGTGATGGAGAGGTACTGTGCAGGACAGGAGAAGAAGAAGAATGAGAGTGATGGAGAGGTACTGTGCAGGACAGGAGAAGAAGAATGAGAGTGATGGAGAGGTACTGTGCAGGACAGGAGAAGAAGAAGAATGAGAGTGATGGAGAGGTACTGTGCAGGACAGGAGAAGAAGAATGAGAGTGATGGAGAGGTACTGTACAGGAGGAGAAGAAGAATGAGAGTGATGGAGAGGTACTGTACAGGACAGGAGGAGAAGAAGAATGAGAGTGATGGAGAGGTACTGTACAGGACAGGAGGAGAAGAAGAATGAGAGTGATGGAGAGGTACTGTACAGGACAGGAGAAGAAGAATGAGAGTGATGGAGAGGTACTGTGCAGGACAGGAGAAGAAGAATGAGAGTGATGGAGAGGTACTGTACAGGAGGAGAAGAAGAATGAGAGTGATGGAGAGGTACTGTACAGGACAGGAGAAGAAGAATGAGAGTGATGGAGAGGTACTGTACAGGACAGGAGAAGAAGAATGAGAGTGATGGAGAGGTACTGTGCAGGACAGGAGGAGAAGAAGAATGAGAGTGATGGAGAGGTACTGTACAGGACAGGAGAAGAAGAATGAGAGTGATGGAGAGGTACTGTGCAGGACAGGAGAAGAAGAATGAGAGTGATGGAGAGGTACTGTACAGGAGGAGAAGAAGAATGAGAGTGATGGAGAGGTACTGTACAGGACAGGAGAAGAAGAATGAGAGTGATGGAGAGGTACTGTACAGGACAGGAGAAGAAGAATGAGAGTGATGGAGAGGTACTGTACAGGACAGGAGAAGAAGAAGAATGAGAGTGATGGAGAGGTACTGTACAGGACAGGAGAAGAAGAATGAGAGTGATGGAGAGGTACTGTACAGGACAGGAGAAGAAGAATGAGAGTGATGGAGAGGTACTGTACAGGACAGGAGAAGAAGAATGAGAGTGATGGAGAGGTACTGTACAGGACAGGAGAAGAAGAATGAGAGTGATGGAGAGGTACTGTACAGGGCAGGAGAAGAAGAATGAGAGTGATGGAGAGGTACTGTACAGGGCAGGAGAAGAAGAATGAGAGTGATGGAGAGGTACTGTACAGGACAGGAGGAGAAGAATGAGAGTGATGGAGAGGTACTGTACAGGACAGGAGAAGAAGAATGAGAGTGATGGAGAGGTACTGTACAGGACAGGAGAAGAAGAATGAGAGTGATGGAGAGGTACTGTGCAGGACAGGAGAAGAAGAATGAGAGTGATGGAGAGGTACTGTGCAGGACAGGAGAAGAAGAATGAGAGTGATGGAGAGGTACTGTACAGGACAGGAGGAGAAGAAGAATGAGAGTGATGGAGAGGTACTGTGCAGGACAGGAGAAGAAGAAGAATGAGAGTGATGGAGAGGTACTGTACAGGACAGGAGAAGAAGAATGAGAGTGATAGAGAGGTACTGTACAGGACAGGAGAAGAAGAATGAGAGTGATGGAGAGGTACTGTACAGGACAGGAGAAGAAGAATGAGAGTGATGGAGAGGTACTGTACAGGACAGGAGAAGAAGAATGAGAGTGATGGAGAGGTACTGTGCAGGACAGGAGAAGAAGAATGAGAGTGATGGAGAGGTACTGTACAGGACAGGAGGAGAAGAAGAATGAGAGTGATGGAGAGGTACTGTACAGGACAGGAGAAGAAGAATGAGAGTGATGGAGAGGTACTGTACAGGACAGGAGAAGAAGAATGAGAGTGATGGAGAGGTACTGTACAGGACAGGAGAAGAAGAATGAGAGTGATGGAGAGGTACTGTACAGGACAGGAGAAGAAGAATGAGAGTGATGGAGAGGTACTGTGCAGGACAGGAGAAGAAGAATGAGAGTGATGGAGAGGTACTGTGCAGGACAGGAGGAGAAGAAGAATGAGAGTGATGGAGAGGTACTGTACAGGACAGGAGAAGAAGAATGAGAGTGATGGAGAGGTACTGTACAGGACAGGAGAAGAAGAATGAGAGTGATAGAGAGGTACTGTGCAGGACAGGAGAAGAAGAAGAATGAGAGTGATGGAGAGGTACTGTACAGGACAGGAGGAGAAGAAGAATGAGAGTGATGGAGAGGTACTGTACAGGACAGGAGGAGAAGAATGAGAGTGATGGAGAGGTACTGTACAGGACAGGAGAAGAAGAATGAGAGTGATAGAGAGGTACTGTGCAGGACAGGAGAAGAAGAAGAATGAGAGTGATGGAGAGGTACTGTACAGGACAGGAGGAGAAGAAGAATGAGAGTGATGGAGAGGTACTGTACAGGACAGGAGGAGAAGGGCACAGCACAGACATAGACAGAAGAGAGAGAGAGAGAGAGAGAGAGAGATAGAGAGAGAGAGAGAGAGAGAGAGAGAGAGAGAGAGAGAGGCAGACGAGACAGAGAGTACGAGGGATGATTAAAGCAACAGTTCACCCAAAAATGAAAATTCCGTCATTCAAGACTTGAGTATCCCGGTTATGAGGCTTATCCTGGTTTTGATCCTATTCGGGATATGGCGTTTACATGGAACACAGAGAAATCTGGTTATTCATATCCCTGCATATATGATAAGTACTAGTATCCTGGTTACTGTTTCATGTTTTGCAGTATGGAGGATTTTTTTTATGTTTGAAAGCTAGTCACCATCCACTTTAATTGTTTAGGAGAATGCTGCAACAGTTTTCTGCTGTGAAACTCTGAGACTGTTTTGTGGACTAAAAAAAACCTTCCTTCGTCCTTCCATCGGCAATTTAAATTTTTGGGTGAACTGCTCCTTTAAAGAAGAGGAGAAGAGAGCGAGATATCGACCATGTAGGAAACCTTAAGCTTAATTTATACTTATTAGAAAGTGTCTCTCAGCACATGGTCGCAAACGAAAAAGAAAGTGTCGCTCATGTTGCTGCATTTATGCTTCTCTCCTCGGCTCAACGGTCACGTGACGCTATAGACAGAGGGAGGCAGAGAACTAGTGCAGACAGCCAAGAGAGGGAATGCTGTCAGTGAACCCACGTCGGAGGCAAGATGTAACTGCAGCCGCGTATAACGACACACAACCACACAACTCACCTCCTCTCTCTCTGGGAAGTTGGTCACGGTGTTCTTTGTGATTTTCACGAAGTCATACATCAAGGACTGATAAAAATAGCGGGGACACGTTCATTTCATTTCAGCGAAAACTAAAACAAGGAAGTCAAGCGCGTGCCCGTCTATATAGCCAATCACACTTGCGCGACATTATGTGACGTAGTCAGCGACACTAGACATTTCACCAGGTAGCAGACACCTCTCGCCGACACTTGAAAGTGTCGACTCAAGTCCTCATTTCTGTCGGCGACCGTTTCAAAAGTGTCGGCAGATGAAGCATAAATTGGGCTTTAATGTGTAGGAAAAGACAGGTGGGCTCACTTACCGGCCTGGTTGGTGGTGATGTTGACCGAGGCGTACTGAGGGGAGTAGGGGCTCTGATCCGACACCCCGTTGACCGCCTGCACCTCGAAGGTGTACTGCGTGTGGGCGAGCAGGTCGCTGATGTAGACGCGGGGCTCCGTGAGGCCCAGCTGACGTGGCACAAACTGCACGTTGTCCCCGCAGCGCGTGCAGCCCCCCCGGCCCCCGCCGCAGCTCTTACAGATGATGTTGAAGACCACGTCCTCGCGCCCGCCAGAGTCCCGCGGAGGCATCCACTCCAGCATCAGAGAGGTCTCGTTCACGCTGGAGATCACGTTCTGCGGCGCAGACGGGACCGCTGCAAAACAACAACATGGGAGGGAATGGTTCACAATAGGGCTGCAACTAACGATTGTTTTCATTGTCGATTTATCTGTCGGTTATTTTCTCGATTCATCGGTTAGTTGTTTGGTCTACGAAATATCAGAAAACTTCCCAAAGCCCAAGATGACGTCTTCAAATGTCTTGTTTTGTCAACAACCCAAAGATATTCAGTTTACTGTCATAGCAGAGTAAAGAAACCAGATAATATATTACCATACATGATGCTGGAATCAGAGAAATTGGACTTTTCTTTCCCTTAAAAAAATACTCAAACCAATTAATCGATGATCAACATAGTTGCCGATTAATTTAATAGTTAACAACTAAATCATAGATTATCGTTGCAGGCTGCAGCTCTAGTTAATACTTGAGTTATTAAAGGACTATGCAGATGTTTTGGGAAGCAAGCTCATTGCTGTACGTCAGAAAGATTGGTTACAGTTTTGAATACTGTGTATTCCCATAAGACTAGTGAAACCATATCATAACCATAGATATGAACTGTATAGCCTTAGAGCAGCGCTTCCCAAACTGAAGGAGGCCCCAGCCCACTTTAAAATGTGAAAATCTTCCGGGGCCGACCCAATCCTTTAATCACAACTCTGATCAACACACCAGAAGATGATGTATTTCCCTATGGGTTTTTTTATTAGCCTACCGTATATATTTTTTATTTCATTAACAGAGCATGTGAATTTGGGCATAAGGGAAAATAATAATCCATCCACATACAAAAACATTTTAATATACGTTTATAATAAAAGTTCTAATAACATTTTTATTATTTTGAGAATTTTTGATTTAGAATGTAAATTGTCTCTAAATTATAATACATTTTAATCTAATGTAATTTCACGTAACAACATTTATTTTTGGCCTCCATCCAGATACATTTTTGGCCCTTCATACAAAAGAATTTGGGCACCTCTGATTTAATAAAATAATAAAGAGGAGATGAATGTGATGTGTGCAGTTCTTCATAGATCTAGCCTCTTCATTTTGCTCTCAAAATGCACCAGATTGATGTATTTTACTTTAAAATGTACACAGGAATGTGGACCCCCTTCCAAATGTCCCCACCACTTTACAAATCAAACCTACGCCTTTGCAAGGGACCGCTTTGAAATAGTTTTCCCTCGCCCAAATGTAACCTGCGTTTGGAGCGTGATTTAGCCCCCTTCCCAACAGCTATTGTACTTGGTACAAATAGCTGCCTTAGGTCTTCTACTTTCTTCTGATAACAGGATCTCCATTGCTTTAAAATGACCCTGCTACAGCCATTTGATTGGTCACATGAAATTCGGGAGTGTTGGCAGACCACTCGCGGCCCACCTGCAGTACCTCCACGGCCCACTAGTGGGCCGCGGCCCACACTTTGGGAATCCCTGCTCTTTAGAGGACATCTTGTTATGTGACACTATGCCAAAAGAAAGCAAGACAATAGATAAAAGAGACAGATAATAAAGCACGGTTGTTTCTCCTCCTATGAACTTCGGTGACTTCCAGCACACTCAGAGCTAAGGCACCAGTCCAGCACACTCAGAGCTAAGGCACCAGTCCAGCACACTCAGAGCT
>NC_139650.1:12219102-12229102 GCF_964638095.1 Poromitra crassiceps | reverse complement strand
ACAGGTTACATGAGGATGAGATGGTGTCTGCATTCCAGTGTGTGTGTGTGTGTGTGTGTGTGTGTGTGTGTGTGTGTGTGTGTGTGTGTGTGTGCCAAGTATGTGTCAGAGGTGGTTAACTGAATATCCTCCGTCAGTGACAGGATCTTCTTTTTGTACAATGACAGAAACATGTGAAAGCCGTCATTGTGACACTGTGGTTACGGAGCAGAGAGACAGAGAGACAGAGTGGAGCTTTTCCTCACTGTCACAAAAACGGTCACAAACGGTCTGTTGAGCGGTGGCTGCTTCCTGTCTGTTAGTTGAAGTAAAGGTCATAGGTCACTGGGTCGCTTCGTTTTATAACCAAAGATTCCTTCCTATTTTCAACCCAGTGTGAAAAAACTATGTGATCCTCTTCGGCTGCTCGGAGTCCTCTTTGCTCCTCCCAACGGCCGTGCAGCAATCTCTGACACAGGGAATGACAGTTGCCGAGAAACTAATTTTGAAGGAATGGAAGTCCTCCTCTCCACCTTCTTTTCAGCTGTGGCTGACAGACATGATCTCAGTTATACGTATGGAGAGACTCAGGTTCCAGAGGACACATTCTTTAAGGACATTTTTTGTTGTTTGGACCTGTTCCTGACCTATTTCGATCAGGCTAAAAGCAGTAATTGAGTTTCTTTTGGGTCCTTTGTACAGTATATATTATTTTTTTATTGATTTGTAAGCACATGTTCTATGACTGGTAGCACCATTTTGTAGCATTGTAATGTCGAATGTATGTATGTTTTTTCTTTTCTTTTTTCCTGTTCTTGTTTTGTTTTCTTTATGTTCTGAAAAAGTAAAATAAAATATTATAAAAAAAAACCCAAATGTGATCAAGTGAATTTAACTTGTTTCTATTTTAAATGTGAGGATGCATCGCTCCATGTAAAGAGATATCTGCTACTTTCATCATTATCAAAAAAAAAATACAATGACTTGAATTTAATTATTTTTATGACGAGAAAGTCTAACACACACAACCTCTGGTAGGTGTGTATGTTGGTGAGCGGGCATTTTCTGTGTGTGAGTGCATTCAAGCTAGAGCTGCCACGATTAATCGATTAGTCGATCGACAGAAAATTAATCGACAACTATTTTGATTATCGAATAATCGTTTTGAGTACAATTTTAAGAGAAAAGGTCTACATTCTCTGATTCCAGCTTCTTAAATGTGAATATTTTCTGGTTTCTTTACTCCTGTATGACAGTAAACTGATAGTATCTTTGAGTTGTGGACAAAACAAGACATTTAAGGACATCTTGGACTTTGGGAAACACTGATCGTCATTTTGCTACCATTTTATAGACCAAAAAACAAATAGATTAATCGAAGAAAATAATCGACGGATTAATTGATTATGAAAATAATCGTTAGTGGCAGCCCTAATTCAAGCAATATGAACGTTAACATAATCAGTATGAAAAACAGTGCAACACTTACTGGTGCAGGGCATCTGGAAGGGGTCGGAGTCAGTGCGATAGTAACTGCTCCGGCAGACACAGTTGATGGCTCCTTCGCTGGTGGTGCGGCTGTTGATGGGACACTGCATGCAGGCCTCATCGCCTTGAGTCGGCTTGAAGAAGGAAGATGAACACGCTGGAAAACAGAGTGAAGAAAAAGAAGCATAAGAATGAGATCTCCACACATTTGATGTGAGGAGTGCAGGAGATGCCAAGATTAGTTTGTATCACAAAAGCACCTCACATACAACGCAAAAGCAAAGAGCACCAAATTAGGGGTGGGGGAAAAAATCGATACACCATAGTATCGCAATATTTTGCCTTACGATATTGTATCGATATTTGGACGCCAAGTATCCATATTGCGAAAAAAAGAAAAAAAAATTGCAGGCCATGCCAGGCCACTGGGCTATTATAAACTTTAGTTCCAAGGCCAGCAGTAAACAAACGGTAGCATATTTTCATTTTGTTTTAACAGTAATGGTTTTGTCATAACAGTAATTTACAAATTCCCCAGTTACTGAATGCGCTGCACAAGATGTTTTGTGCAAGTGAAGTGAAGTTGCATTGTTCAAAAACTACCTAAGTACAGTAGTCCACACACACATCCAGTTAAGGTGGACTGTAAGTAGACTGTAACAAACAGTTCAGTTTGTCAGGTGCATGCAGCTATGACATGACTTTATGAAAGTTGTTGGTCTGTCTACTTGACAATGTTGCTGCAATAAAATGGTTGAAGTCAGATGTACAGACTGGAAAATAGTTCTTATATAAACCAGATGTTGACAAAGTTTTCCTTTGGGGACATCATTTGCAGTTGAAAAAGTAAAATATCGCAATATTCAATATATCGCAATATTCAATATATCGCAATATCGGCGATATCGCAATACTATCGTATCGTGACTCAAGTATCGTTTTAGTATCGTATCGTGGGCATCTGGTGATTCCCACCCCTACACAACATGCAGTTGGCCGTAGATTGCGTCATGTTCCACACCGCATACATAAGAAAAAGCAGAGACAGAGCTTTCTTGCCATTTCCATATCTCAACTGATCTTCTTTGAGCTGCATGTAACCGCCGCTCAAAACACACAGAGCACGAGTCCAACATCTACACAGACATCAGTGCAACCCAACATCTACATATACACAGTGTAGCCTGCTGGCATGTGAGGCAACTCTGTGCCCATATGAAAACATGTTGTCTGTTTGCTCTGAATGATTCAGCGTGCAGTATAGCTGCCTGAGTAGGTGCCTGTCTGTTAAGTGCCTTTTAAAGGCCCCCTCTCTGAGAACCTGGGAGGAGAGCTCCATTCACGATAAGAACTCTGATAACGCACCACCATGGCTGCCTTCAAATTCTCTGTACGCGCGTGTGTGTGTGTGTGTGTGTGTGTGTGTGTGTGTGTGTGTGGGTGCATCTTGATGTGTGTGTGTGCGTGTGCTTGTATAGCTATCGTAGTGAGGACCAACTGGAGCTTCACACCTGGGAAGTGAGGACTCACTTTCAAAGGGCTGTTTGAAGGTTAAGACTTGGTTTTTAAGGGTGAGGTTAGAATTGGGTTTAGGTTAGGGTTAGGGCAGAGTGGGGGTACGTGTACCTGCAGGGGTACGCACAGTTACATTTGGGGTACTGGGGGAAGGGGGGTCTGTAGTACCCTCTGGAGGTACAGTAGAGGGGGTACACAGCTGGAGGTTGACTGTTTGAGGGGGTACAGGACTTTAAAACGTTTAGTAGTGATGGTTAAGGTTAGGGTTAGAGCAGGGGTGGGCAATTATTACAAATATTGCCATGCTGTAAGCCAGGAACTTTGATGATAGAGAGCAGAGCACCAAAATGTTTTTCTTGAAATAAACCAGAATATGAGTGGGTTAATTTAACCATAAGTATCAGTAAGTGGCCCGGGATTCTCAAAGCCTGTGTTGAGGGTCATACGAACAAAAATGCACTCTTGAAGCTAAATAAATCCAAAACCAACAAGTTAATTATTTACATTTCTACTTCAATGTAGAACAGTCATTTCTTACACATGAGATTACTTTTAGCCTTTTAGTCATAAAGATTATTGAAAGATATTCCATAATCCAGACTGAAATGTTATAACAGAAGTGGAGTATTGGCCAGAATGACATGAACATTTGGACACTTATTCAGCGGGTATCTTGCATGTTGCGTTCAGGTGCACTGTAAAAAAGAAAAAAAAGAAAAAAAAAGATTATTATTATTTATTTATTTTGCAATTCCAGCGCGGGCCGCACAGGGGGCGCTTGCGGGCCGCATGTTGCCCAGTTGCCCAGGTCTGGGTTAGAGGCTATGGAATGGGTTATGTCAATGAATGTCCTCACTTAGATGGCTAAACTGGCTTGTGTGAGTGTTTGTGAGTGAGTGTGTGTGTGTGTGTGTGTGTGTGTGTGTGTGTGTGTGTGTGTGTGTGTGTTTGTGAGTGTGTGTGTGTGTGTGTGTGTGTGTTGCCGTGTGTAAGCAGCACCAGTCAGTGAGAAACACGCTGTGTGTGAAATCCCCTGACCACATCCCACCCAGTCCATCTCTCCTAGGAAGCAACCTTCTCTCCAACACCTGCACCTCCTGCACCATGTCAACAGTTGACTTCAATTGAAGCAACGCAGCAGCTTGAGTTTGGTTTAGCTTGAGGTCATCATCACCACCCGGCTCCCGCGTGGACCACACATAATGGACAGGTGTGGACCGCGTGGACCACACATAATGGACAGGTGTGGAGACTGAGTGGTGTTGGACGTAAAGTAACATGAAACATTCAGTCACGGGACGGGAGGCCCTGCATATCTGAGTGGTCCTCAGTGAGAGCACTAAGCCATGGCTCTTCCTCCTCCTCCTCCTCCTCCTCCTTAGTTACAGTGCAAATGTATTGAGTCTGACGATGAAAGACAGCAGAGCAAAGACAACCTCTTCCTTCAATGTCAGCTTCTGTTCCCCACACAAGAACATGTCTTACATCCACTGTGATCCTGAAGCTTGGATTCATGACTGCTGTATTTTAATACTGTGAAACTAGGAAGTTAAAATCATTCCACCATCCGTCATACTTGTTGTCTTTAGTGGTATTTCATACCATTTTTTTTTTCTGTGTTGTAAACATTGACTGTTGGAAATTACTTTTCTGTTGTTGTTTTTCTTTCATTTTGGAGGAGACCTTAATTGAGTAGAAACTAGGTCAGGCATAATATAAGCATTTTGCTTCTGCCTGAGCCTGTTCAGTCTCTGGTTGTTTTGACTTTGTTTATACTGTGATTTTGTTATTTATAATGACTGAATAAAATATTACATTATTAAGAAAAGAAAAAAATACCACTGAAAAACAATAAGTACAGTATGGCAGTGGAATTTCAGTGGTATGTATCAGTAGCGCTGTGTGGGGGAAAAAAATACAGTATTGCAATATTTTTTCCATTATACTCCATGATTCTCCAGCCCCTAGTATTGATACATAAAAAAACATACTTTCAATGTCTTTACATTTCCCTCAAATCACTGTGATCAAATAGCCTAGAACCTCCTAGAACCTCCACTCTGTAACGTTAGATGTCGCAATAAGGAGAATTCTGTTTTTTTTACAACCTGGACCTGATTTTCAGCTTGGTCTATGTTGACCAAGTCACCCAGAACAAACAGACACTACTCATATTGACACAGTAATGAGTATTTGAGTATGACAAGTGTGACATTTAAAATCATTCCACTGTCATACTTGTTGTTTTTTAGTAGTATATTACTTACATTTGTCAAAACATAGTGATGAGCAAATAATTGTCTACATTGTGAAATAATGAGGGAAAAAACATTCCTTTCTGGGTCTGTACTGGGTCTGTACTGGGTCTGTACTGGGTCTTTCTGGGTCTGTACTGGGTCTTTCTGGGTCTTTCTGGGTCTGTACTGGGTCTTTCTGGGTCTGTACTGGGTCTTTCTGGGTCTGTACTGGGTCTGTACTGGGTCTTTCTGGGTCTGTACTGGGTCTTTCTGGGTCTGTACTGGGTCTTTCTGGGTCTTTCTGGGTCTTTCTGGGTCTTTCTGGGTCTTTCTGGGTCTTTCTGGGTCTGTACTGGTGATAACAGCTGGATTATAGCATCTGGCACATGGAAACATCTGTGGCTGGAACTCCATTTGCAGGAGGTCAAGGCACAGGGCAGAATAAGTCCGGGTTAAATCCCACTGTTTATATTAGACAGACACGTCCTGGTGCCCGCTGCCCCCCCCCCCCCCCCCCCCCCCCCGGGCCCGCTGACCCCCCCGGCCCGGGCAGGGATTACTGCTCTTTCCTCTGGTGTAGTCCCCTTATGACTCACTGTCAATTATCCAACTGTGCAGGGTGCACATGTACACACACACACTGCACACTCCAGAGTGACTCTACATCCTCACACATGTACACACACACACTGCACACTGCAGAGTGACTCTACATCCTCACACATGTACACACACACACACTGCACACTCCAGAGTGACTCTACATCCTCACACATGTACACACACACTGCACACTCCAGAGTGACTCTACATCCTCACACATGTACACACACACTGCACACTCCAGAGTGACTCTACATCCTCACACATGTACACGCACACACTGCACACTGCAGAGTGACTCTACATCCTCACACATGTACACACACACACACTGCACACTCCAGAGTGACTCTACATCCTCACACATGTACACACACACTGCACACTCCAGAGTGACTCTACATCCTCACACATGTACACGCACACACTGCACACTCCAGAGTGACTCTACATCCTCACACATGTACACACACACACTGCACACTCCAGAGTGACTCTACATCCTCACACATGTACACACACACACTGCACACTCCAGAGTGACTCTACATCCTCACACATGTACACACACACTGCACACTCCAGAGTGACTCTACATCCTCACACATGTACACACACACACTGCACACTCCAGAGTGACTCTACATCCTCACACATGTACACACACACTGCACACTCCAGAGTGACTCTACATCCTCACACATGTACACACACACTGCACACTCCAGAGTGACTCTACATCCTCACACATGTACACACACACACACACTGCACACTCCAGAGTGACTCTACATCCTCACACATGTACACGCATGATAGCACCCAAAGCAAAAGACAAGGCACGTGTGCTGCAATGCACTGCAAACTCTGCCAAACGTACCGTATAAACGTATATCAACTTTCACTCACAAGTATTTTAATTTGTATTGCAAATATTTCAAGTCAAATAAATACATACATTTCAGTAGAACTACCATGATATCATGGTTAACTTTGAAATGTAAAAAAAGAAGTAATAGCATCGCATTGCTTTTAGTACGTGTGATGTTTTATTCAGTGCATGAATGCAAGATAACTGAGACAAATTAATGACATAGCCAAACTGAATGAGAAAGCACAAATGGTTTCTTGTTGATTTTATGGATTAACATAGACAGTTATTATGCACTGCAGTTTCAGAGTTTACATGATTAGTTTAGCTCCATCTAACAAGTATTCAAACAGAGGCCTAACTGTTTCAATATGATCGGCTGGCCCAACCGTATTATTAGAGAGTGGACAATGTTAAAACTTCACCAATGCAGTTTGTTTACGAAAAGACAAAAAAATCAACACCCACAAGCAAAAGAAAGAGATAAGTGAGAAAACATAAATGAGATTTAAGTGCGGTGTATAACGGGGAATTTGCATTTTTATTGTTACCTCTATTACATTAAGTTACTCACTCAAGTTACAAAATAGTGCTTTGAGTTTTGTAATCGTTTCCAAATGAAGTGGACTGCAATCTTCTGCAGTCAGTCCGTACAAACGAATGAGAGAAATGAGAACCTCAGTATAAGAATAAGTTTCTTAGTCATCACAACAGAACAGACTTTAAAGTGCAAGCCAGCTACAGTACAGTATAATCTGATATCGCTTTAACTTGATTGGACAATTATTTCGTTCACTAATTGTTTCGTGAGTTTTTTTTTTCTTATGCTGAATACCATAGAAACAATGAGCGTAAATTCAATCAGCTAAATATGAGCGAAGTTGCTTTCCATAAAACGGCCGTCGTCACGAACATCGGGGGGCAGGAAGTGGCATTCCCTAATAAAGGGTGAAAAAACCTGTGAGCGAGCTCGTCACTAATATTTGTCTTGACATGTTTTTCTTCCGACATGATTGATGGGGGAAAAGGTTTAGGGTCCCGCGCGGAACATGAGGCCTGGACATTCACACTGCCAGTCAACAGAGGCCCGGGCAACAGCTCTGTGCGTGCACTCAACGGCACAGTGAGACCTACAGTGTGGTCTGTGGGAGTGGAGAGACCAGAGAGACACCAAAGGAAACAGACTAAAGAAGTGGTGTGGGGGGGGGGGGGGGGGGGGGGGGGGGAGAGGAGCGCGGAGAGGAGGAGGAGGATATAAAGAGACAGGAGGGGAGAGGAGGCGGGGCTTATGATTGAGTGGAATGTCAGAGGCGGAGAGATTCTGAGCCAAAGAATACAGTGTGTCGCTGTGCTGCTGTGCCCACAATGAAGGTCCTGTACAAGGATGCATACTCTGCACCGCCTTACCATGCTCAAGTTCAAATCTAGAGAATTCAATTAAACCATTCAATTGATCAGCACTATGACGTCTCTACAGGCTTCTACTACAGTAGCTGGATTTGAATATTATACAGCTCACACAAGCGATGTTTCTAGTTATACATTCATTGTTGGTGGGCTAGATCTGGATCAAGTAGTAGTTTCGTTTTGTCTTACAGTACATGGAGGAGCAGTTGGGTATAGGGCTCATGCTGCAATCCTGACTCAGAAGTCGATAGTTCTGAGTCAGTATTCCCCACGTCCGATCCTAAATGTGTCCCAGGTCAAGGTCAAGGTCAAGGTCGACTTCCCAGGGGATCTGCTTGGGAAAACATGGACGCCCGCAGCAAACAGATTTTTCTATGGCAACATATTTTCCTGGCTCACGTTTGAGACGGCAGGTGAAGTGAGACTCCGACACTCACCACCTCCGACGTAGGCTACTCAGCTGGTGCACTGACGCTGCGCCTGGATCCCATCTGTGACAGGCCAGTTGCATGGAATGCTCTGCACCATCGGCTAACATTAGACATCGGTTGGCGCAAAAAAGTATAATAAATTCCCTAAAATATGCGCGATTCTCGCAATCCCGCGCCAAATTTCAGGCCCTGCAGTACAATACAGAATTCATGGTCAAATCTAACTGCCTAAACTTTCTGCCGCCAAACTGTATTGTTGTGTGTGACAAAGACCACCCATCTGGCATCCAAGCAGGCTAAAACAAAACATGAACATTTCTTTGCAAAACCCCCATGTGATCGTCGTCTGGTTGGTGGGCACAGCGTTATATGTCTGGGCAGGCCTCTCCTCCCTGCTACGGTCATTATTTTAGGGGAAATATTTGGGGAATTTCCACATTTCTAAGCGGACGACAGAGTTTGAGAGTTGACAAGATGCTTGGTGTTAGATCAGAGCAGAAGAGACAGAGAGAGCTGTGATTAAACAACAGATCATAGCTTTGATTCCCCTCCTCCCTGCCTGCCCACATCCAGGCTGTTGAGCTGTTTGATCATCATGCAGGCAGCCTCGCTCAACCAACTAAAGGCTGTTTTTTTTTTTAGATGTTTCCAACTTCAGATGTCTCTCTGCCTGGTACCAAGAGTTAATTACACTTCAGATGTCTCTCTGTCTGGTACCAAGAGTTAATTACTCTTCAGATGTCTCTCTGCCTGGTACCAAGAGTTAATTACTTCAGATGTGTCTCTGTCTGGTACCAAGAGTTAATTACTTCAGATGTCTCTCTGCCTGGTACCAAGAGTTAATTACACTTCAGATGTCTCTCTGCCTGGTACCAAGAGTTAATTACACTTCAGATGTCTTTCTGTCTGGTACCAAGAGTTAATTACTTCAGATGTCTCTCTGTCTGGTACCAAGAGTTAATTACTCTTCAGATGTGTCTCTGTCTGGTACCAAGAGTTAATTACACTTCAGATGTCTCTCTGCCTGGTACCAAGACTTAATTACTCTTCAGATGTCTCTCTGTCTGGTACCAAGAGTTAATTACTTCAGATGTCTATCTGCCTGGTACCAAGACTTAATTACTCTTCAGATGTCTCTCTGTCTGGTACCAAGAGTTAATTACTTCAGATGTCTCTCTGCCTGGTACCAAGAGTTAATTACTCTTCAGATGTCTCTCTGTCTGGTACCAAGAGTTAATTACTTCAGATGTCTCTCTGTCTGGTACCAAGACTTAATTACTCTTCAGATGTCTCTCTGCCTGGTACCAAGAGTTAATTACTTCAGATGTCTCTCTGCCTGGTACCAAGAGTTAATTACTTCAGATGTCTCTCTGCCTGGTACCAAGAGTTAATTACACTTCAGATGTCTCTCTGCCTGGTACCAAGAGTTAATTACTCTTCAGATGTCTCTCTGCCTGGTACCAAGAGTT
>NC_139650.1:12205628-12213128 GCF_964638095.1 Poromitra crassiceps | reverse complement strand
ATGTTTCAGAAGGTGTGGGAACGCTGTGTCAGCTGTGAATAAGGGCTTCATGAAGAGAGCAGTTTGTTTACAAGCTATACCACTGTTCCCATGAGAGGAGCCAATTAGATTAGGAAAAGCTGTTAGCTTTGCCTTTCCCCAACCACAACTCCAGCCTCACAACCACAGCTCCAGCCTCACAACCACAACTCCAGCCTCACAACCACAACTCCAGCCTCACAACCACAACTCCAGCCTCACAACCACAACTCCAGCCTCACAACCACAACTCCAGCCTCACAACCACAGCTCCAGCCTCACAACCACAACTCCAGCCTCACAACAACAGCTACAGCCTCACAACCACAACCACAGCTCCAGCCTCACAACCACAGCTCCTCCAGCCTCACAACCACAGCTCCAGCCTCACAACCACAGCTCCAGCCTCACAACCACAACTCCAGCCTCACAACCACAACTCCAGCCTCACAACCACAGCTCCAGCCTCACAACCACAACTCCAGCCTCACAACCACAACTCCAGCCTCACAACCACAGCTCCAGCCTCACAACCACAACTCCAGCCTCACAACCACAACTCCAGCCTCACAACCACAGCTCCAGCCTCACAACCACAGCTACAGCCTCACAACCACAGCTCCAGCCTCACAACAACAGCTCCAGCCTCACAACCACAACTCCAGCCTCACAACCACAACCACAACTCCAGCCTCACAACCACAACTCCAGCCTCACAACCACAGCTACAGCCTCACAACCACAACTCCAGCCTCACAACCACAGCTACAGCCTCACAACCACAGCTCCAGCCTCACAACCACAGCTCCAGCCTCACAACAACAGCTCCAGCCTCACAACCACAGCTACAGCCTCACAACAACAGCTACAGCCTCACAACAACAGCTCCAGCCTCACAACCACAGCTCCAGCCTCACAACCACAGCTCCAGCCTCACAACCACAACTCCAGCCTCACAACAACAGCTACAGCCTCACAACCACAACCACAGCTCCAGCCTCACAACCACAGCTCCTCCAGCCTCACAACCACAGCTCCAGCCTCACAACCACAGCTCCAGCCTCACAACCACAACTCCAGCCTCACAACCACAACTCCAGCCTCACAACCACAGCTCCAGCCTCACAACCACAACTCCAGCCTCACAACAACAGCTACAGCCTCACAACCACAACCACAGCTCCAGCCTCACAACCACAGCTCCTCCAGCCTCACCACAGCTCCAGCCTCACAACCACAGCTCCAGCCTCACAACCACAACTCCAGCCTCACAACCACAACTCCAGCCTCACAACCACAGCTCCAGCCTCACAACCACAACTCCAGCCTCACAACCACAACTCCAGCCTCACAACCACAGCTCCAGCCTCACAACCACAGCTACAGCCTCACAACAACAGCTCCAGCCTCACAACCACAGCTCCAGCCTCACAACCACAGCTCCAGCCTCACAACCACAGCTCCAGCCTCACAACCACAGCTACAGCCTCACACAACCACAGCTCCAGCCTCACAACCACAACCACAGCTACAGCCTCAGACAACCACAGCTCCAGCCTCACAACCACAGCTCCAGCCTCACAACAACAGCTCCAGCCTCACAACAACAGCTCCAGCCTCACAACCACAACCACAGCTCCAGCCTCACAACAACAGCTCCAGCCTCACAACAACAGCTCCAGCCTCACAACCACAGCCTCACAACCACAGCTCCAGCCTCACAACCACAGCTACAGCCTCACAACCACAGCTACAGCCTCACAACCACAGCCTCACAACAACAGCTCCAGCCTCACAACCACAACCACAGCTCCAGCCTCACAACCACACCTTATTCACCACGCCCACTTTTTCTCTCTTCCGCGTTAGACGCAATTGTATTTGTTCTTCCGGTTCAGCGCTAGTTGATGTATGAATGTATATATGTATATAGATGTATGAAGAATATATACTTTGATTAATAATTTGTGTGATATGGTTTTTCCACAAAAAAGGTGCACATAATGCGTGAAAGCTGGGAGCGCGCGAGACGGGAGAGGCAGACAAACAACGTTACATTGTTTTTGTCTGTCGTGCATTAGAACTAAAGTAACTAGCCTGTTTTGAAAATATAAGGAGTAGAAAGTACAGATATCTGTGTTAAAATGAAGGGTGTAAAAATAAAAAAAATAAAAAAAATACCCGTGTCCCGCGTCTCGCTGGTTCACCTGGTAGAGCGTGTACCACGGGCCGACCCGCGGGTTCAAATCTGACCCGTGGTCCTTTGCCGCATGTCGTCCCTTCTCTCTCTCTCTCCACCAAAATAAAGGCAAAATGCCCCCCCCCCCCCAAAAAAAAAATAATAATAAAAAAGGCAGTAAAGTACAGATACCTGGAAATCCTACTCGAGTACAGTAACAAAGTATTTGTACTTAGTTACTTCCCATGTGTGGTGGCACACAGGGCTGATCCCTCGCCTCTGTCTCATGGGGAACAGTAGCCAGCACTGTTTGCAACACAGGTCCCCGCAATTCAATTAGGAACGTCCTCGTCATCTAATTCAATCAGGCCTGTGTGAAAGCTATTAGACAACTGGCATGGCCTCACCACACACACACACACACACACACACACACACACACACACAGGCACACACACACACACAGGCACACACAGGCACACACACGCACACACACACAGGCACACAAATGAGATATTAATTTGTCCCTCTAGGTTTCCCTGTCTGATGCAATTATCAGGTCTGGGCCTCTGTGTGGCTCCTCACACTGTAGGGCGAGACAGTGCCAGGACACTGCTGCTGTAAGTCAAGCCATTCTCAAAACTCACACCCTAGGCAGAGACAGTGCCAGGACTGATTTCTCTCTCGCTCTCTCTCTCTCTCTCTTGTCTCTCTGTTCTACTATACTGTATTAACAAAATAATGTCCTCATACAAATGGAAGATAGTCTATATTATGCCTTTCTTTGTTGTTTTGGAATCAAATAAATAATTAAACTTAGAATTGAAGGTGTATTTGTAAATAGCCTACTTAAAGCAAGACAGCTATAGAGACACTGCATGAAATAGGCCGCGCCCATCACGGGGAAAAAGCGCTCCGTTCATTTCCACACACCAGCGTCATTTTCCTTGAATTAAACATAGCTAAAAGCTGTTGTGTGGTGGGCTGCGCAGACAACAAATGTAAAAAATCAGCAGTTAAACGTTTTTTTTGTACTCCTGAGCAAAACAAGGAAGCCATTGAGAATTGGCGAGAAGAAAAATGTGGATCTTGCTGTCAATGAAGTAAGTTGGAGTGTTCATCTTCCGTATATATGATCTTTGTGTGGCACACGCGACCATGCTCGTGACATAGGAGAACGCCAGGATTGGAGGGGGGGGTTTGTGTTTCCCCCCGTTTTGGGCGTGGCTTCTGAATGATGACGCAGTGTCTCTATGGCCTGTTTGATGCTAGTTCCTTTCACCAGCCTGTCTTTTTCTCTCAACACTTCAGTAGGTAGATCTTTCCTTTCACCAGCCTGAGGTCAGTCAGGGTCTTGGGGTTAAAAGGTTGTTGACCACTGGTTTCTGCTGTGTAGGCCAGGTTCTCTGTGATGCTGTTGATACTGAACTTGCTGTTGTTTGTGAATCAACAGAGGCATTTATAGTTGGCATATAATACTAGAACCTGACGTCGCGTGGCGGTGCGTGCGTCTGGCCTTGTGAATATACTGTACACACCTCAGCACCATCACTGAATCATTCAGCCTCACCTTAAGCTGCGTTCACACCGACCTGTTAAAAGTTTGGCATCGAGTTTACATACAAAATCAATGCAAATGAGCGATTGAGCGTATATTCGCCGGGGAGAAAAATCGCTGGGCGTCCGAGCGGCAGAGACAGAGCGATAGGGAGAAAATTCGCTCGTCGCCCGAGATGAAATATCCCAACTCGAGCGAAATTACGCTGGCATCAGTCGCTCGCTGTTCAACGCTGCTTGGCTGCCGTGTTGAGAGTGAGTCAAGGATCCACTGGCTTGGAACAAACCGCTGGTTTATTGTGTGGCAACAAACCGCATTGACAGCTGATTGACAGGCTGACAGCTGACATGAAGTGAAGTCTGTACTACCTTAGGAGCACGCTGATAGGCTTAGCTTGTAAACAACTACGGTGGCTCGTAGTGGACAAATAGCACGACATTGCGTAACGTTATAGCCCCCAGATGTCCGTCAATTATTGTGCCTGTTGACGAGCGATTTAAACAGAGCGACAGAGCGATTCCAAAGGGTTGAATCGAGCGACAGAGAGAAAAATAAATATCTCGGTGTGAACACAGCTTTAGCCCTAGCAAGAAAACCACTGCCAGTCCCTGTCACAAAGTCTCAAAGTATCATTATTTTGTCAATGCAGAACTGAACTCAGCTTTTCTCTCATGCTCAAAGTCAAGCAGAGACAGCAGCAGGGAAAACAAAACAAAACAAGAGAAAGTTGGTCCAAAACAGAGGATGTGGGTACAGATACAGATCTTCCTACAGACAACACAGCATGGAAACTTTCATCTTCTCATCCAACAGCTCCGCCTAGATACTGCTGGTTTGAACGCACTGACAGAACACGCCCACCTCTCCCAGCCACAAGGGGCATAGTTTAGAGGAGACGCACGGCTGCCGCCAGCAAACCCTTGAAAGCAGCTGAAGAAAGGCAGATGCATTTGTGGCTTTAACCCATTTCTTTGTTTGTTTGTTTGTTTGTATGTTTCTAAAGCCGTGGTTCTCAACGTGGGATCTGGGCTGCCTGGGACCACCCGGGGGGGGGGGGGGGGGGGGGGGGGGGCGCCATTATTTTAGTTACTAGAAGTAGAGAGGGTAGGAGAATGACTGTGTTATTTCTCTACTTACAATACAGAGAGTTGTGGAATTCTGGAAGAAATCACCTCTAACGATACAAAATATTCTCAGATTTGGGTCAGAGAGACAAATCTCATCAATCACACATGGCTCTAATGTGTAGTAAATTAGGCGTCCTTGATATGAAACGGGTTGAGAGTCACTGTTCTAACTTCTTGTAACGCACCATCAATCATTGTAATTGTGTGTAACTACTCATTTGAATCATTAGCTGTTACTCCTCCTCACTCCTTGCATTGGCCTCTGTGGTAAATCCCACCCTCCTGCTACTCCAACATGGCTAAAACAAAGGCTTAAAGCCTCCAGACACTGTTTCCTGCCCGTTTCACATTTGGTGTTGGATGAAAACGTATTATGCGCTCACGCTGGAATAAGCAACGTCACCATTTCTGCCAAAGAGCTTAGATTGAGAAGAACTGAAGATTGTTCCACTCATGTTCCACTGCAACATAATGACTGCATGCGCTGTTGTAAAAGAAGCAGAGCAGCTTCTCATCTTGTCTGCAGTATACTCTTTGTCTGCGATAAAACGGAAGTGGTGGCGGCCATACTGGTTTCCGGTTATATCTTGTGAAAAACATTATTTTAGAAGGCAGAATCTCGCTCATTGTCAACAAAGCAGCCAACAGATATCAAAGCTGATATAAGATAAGACTTATATGGAAGAGATGTGGAAAGAGCGTAACTCGAACTGGTTAAAAGTGACTATCGTGGCGTTTTGGGGCCTGGTGAACACTTAGTTAGCAAACGTAGCGGCTAACGGCTAACACCTAGCTAACGGCAGATGGTATTTACTGTAAATATTGTTTTTGTCTACGACACGTTACTCGTTAGACAAGATCATGTCTGATGTCAGCACCCATTTTTGGCACGAGCTAACGGGCCAACTTTTTGGGAGATTTGCCTATTTGTCATATCGCCCATACATAAACAAGATCAACAATGTCTATTTTCCTTCTTTTTCTAATCTTTTTTCGCAGATTTTTTTATTCCATTTTTATCCCCCATTAGTGCTTTCAACTCTGCCTTTGTCGTCACTCTCCGTGCAGGATGCTGTGCAGCCGTTTACTTAGTTATGCCTACCCCACACTACAGGATTTTCAAATCCTTGAAGATTATAAAAATCTTGAGAGCCCACACACTACAGGACAGAGAGAGCCGATTTTTTAACATTTCAATCTTGGGACACACACACAATCGCGTCTGTTCAAACGCAACCCCACACACTAGAAGATTATGCCGAAGATTCACCTTGGAAGCAGGGCTCGACGTTAACTTTTAAAATGCCTATTCAGTGTGCGCACCGGGTGTAGTAGTGTCATTTCGTTTTCTAAACAAATTTGATTTTTTGTTTTTATTATGCATTTGCACTGAAAGGATTTGTTTAACTAATATTTGCGCGGACAGCCGCGTCCATTCGGGGTGTAGGCCTACTGTGCACGGCCAGGCGAAAACCGTCTGCACAGGTGTCTTGTGGAGGGGCGCGTCTGCTGATTTGACTCACTTTTCCGTGCGGACACTCGCCGATGCGGCAAGCTGAGACCTAAGCGCTTGTTGTAGGCTACATGCTTTGCAGTATAGCATTTAGTTTTCCGTCCCGTTCAAAGACGCACGGGTATTTCACCTCGATGACAATTTCCTCGTTCTTTGTTTCTGTGCGGGGCTGCGAGCGGACGCGGACCAGATTATTTTGCGAAAAACTGTAATGGAAACGCAGCTACTACTGGCTCTCTGCTCAAGATGCAATCGCCTGTCGGGTTGTAAATATCTAACATGTTAGATATGCCCGATTCACAATCGGGAAGAGGCAGTCTTCCCGATTGTGAATCTTTGAACCCCACACACTACAGGATCATTTGGGAAGATTATCTGCCCGACGCGCTTCAAATCGGGAGCACCCCCGAGAAAATCGGGAGGGGGGAATCTTGGCCATAATCTTGCAAATTATCCTGTAGTGTGGGGTAGGCATTACTCTGCCCTGTAACGGCAGAGGAGATGTCCAGGAGACATCTCCTCTGCCCTGGTCCTCCCAGCAGAGACAGATTAGGAGACATCTCCTCTGCCCTGGTCCTCCCAGCAGAGACACATTAGGAGACATCTCCTCTCAGCTGGTCCTCCCAGCAGAGACAGATTAGGAGACGTCTCCTCTGCCCTGGTCCTCCCAGCAGAGACAGATTAGGAGACGTCTCGTCTGCCCTGGTCCTCCCAGCAGAGACAGATTAGGAGACGTCTCCTCTGCCCTGGTCCTCCCAGCAGAGACAGATTAGGAGACGTCTCCTCTGCCCTGGTCCTCCCAGCAGAGACAGATTAGGAGACGTCTCCTCTCAGCTGGTCCTCCCAGCAGAGACAGATTAGGAGACATCTCCTCTGCCCTGGTCCTCCCAGCAGAGACAGATTAGGAGACATCTCCTCTGCCCTGGTCCTCCCAGCAGAGACACATTAGGAGACATCTCCTCTGCCCTGGTCCTCCCAGCAGAGACAGATTAGGAGACGTCTCCTCTGCCCTGGTCCTCCCAGCAGAGACAGATTAGGAGACGTCTCCTCTGCCCTGGTCCTCCCAGCAGAGACAGATTAGGAGACGTCTCCTCTGCCCTGGTCC
>NC_139650.1:12198128-12200628 GCF_964638095.1 Poromitra crassiceps | reverse complement strand
CAAAAAAAATATATATATATATATATATATATACACATGAAGTGCTTTTTTTTTACATTCAACAATACAGTTTACTCGGTGTGAGTGTGCAGACAGACAGACAGACAGACAGACAGACAGACAGACACACCGACAGACAGACAGACAGACAGACAGACAGACAGACAGACACACACACACACACACACACACACACACACACACACACACACACGATCCCCCTTTTAGATTTCTAACCCAACATAGGATAAGCAATAACCACGCCCTGTGGCGCTGGGATTGGCCAGGAGCAACACTGGAGGGCACGCAGCCCAGCGATTTCATGAACCAACTGAAGAGCTCTTGAGAAGGACAGCGGGCTGCTGTGAGTGCCTTCTGCCCGCTGCTGCCTAGCTGTTCCTGTGTTTATTTTTGATTTGTTCTGGTACACCCGTCCTCGTCCATGTCTCCCTGTCATATCAACTCTGCTATTTGATCGTTCCCGTTTTCCCCTCGGCTATTCAACACGTCCTCACCGCCCTCGCAAACTGATCGATCATTTCCTCATTCCTCCGATGATCAAACACATCTCTTGATTACTTTCTCCCGTTTTCTCCTGGCTGGCACAGAGGAAGGCGACTCCAGCTCGTGCAGCGCGCCGAGGGCGTTTCAATGGCGTTTCTCCTGTCTGCACAAGGAAGCGTTACCCGTTCTCTGCTTTTCCTCTTGCTCAATTTCAAAACAACAGCTGCGGTATGTGTTTGATCGCGTGCTGTCGGCTACCCTTTGAAGGCAGGGACCTGTGTCTGTGTCACAGGCTGGGCAAGTGTTTGCTGCAGGCGCTGCACCAATAAAAACAAAAACACGTCAAACACGTCCTTGGCGGGGAGGGCTATTTCTGATAACACGTCAAAGACGTCATTGGCGGTGAATGAGTTAATAAGCCACCAGCCGAATTTGAACGATGATGAACGTCGCAAAGTATATAAATTTAGGTTTGACAGCCATGGCAAAACTCATGAGATTTCATTATTTTTTAGAGTGTACTTTCTCCCGCGGAATGTGTGGCCGTGTCCAGTCTACAGCAGGGAAATTTCTGTCTCTCGGAGAGCGCGAGAGAGAGGGGACACGGAGAAAGAGAGAAAGAGAGATGAGTGCACACACCGTGTGTGTGTGTGTGTGTGTGTGTGTGTGTGTGTGTGTGTTTGTGTGTGCCTGTGTGTGTGTTCGCGCGTTGCTCCGCGGCTCTGTGAGAGGAAGAGATCTCTGTCCGTTCTCTCTCTCTCTCTCTCTCTCTCTCTCTCTCTCTCTCTCTCTCTCTCTCTCTCTGGACTAGTGAGAGAGAGAGAGAGAGAGAGAGAGAGAGAGAGAGAGAGAGAGAGAGAGAGAAGCGCATGGTCTGAAACCTGACACCTTGCTAATCTCACAAGCATAGCGCTTGGCAGACCAGAGTGGGAGGCAGACGGACACTGAGGGAGCGCTGTCACTGGGGGCAAAGAACGGACTTGCCATAGGTGGGTGCGGATTGCGCGCGTGTACAAAGGTTATATAGAGCTTATGACGTCATAAGCTCCTGCGTTTTAGCACCTCGCGCACTGCTGTCTTCAATGAGGAAGTACTTTGTAGAATCTTGTAGAAAAGTGTCGATTTTAAGGCTTTGGGTTGAAAGTAATGTATAATAATTTCGGAGGCACAAAATTACTAACATAAGACCCTAAATAACATAGTTAGAACGTTTTTGTGGATTTTGGTTTCCAGGGACTTTAATAATGACGTGAGGTTCAGTTAGCTTTGCACAGAAACAACAGGTAGACTTTGACTTTTATACTTGATTACATTTCAGAGCCTGTACTTTTTTTTACTTTTACTTTACCTCAAAAGCCATATACATTTGTTTAAAGCAACAACAAAAAAAGGGGGGGTTTAGTTAGGATTTAAGTAAAGCCAGATGCAGTTTGATTTAAAGCTGAAAGAAACGTGTTTTAGGGTTTAGTTAGGGTTTAAGTCAAGAATGTGTTTACTTTTCCCATCTCTGTTGGCCATTCATTTTCTGATGAGCGATGAATCGACTAGTTGTTACAGCTCTAGAGCAGCACAATCTGCAGGAGTAACTTCTCCTGTCCACTCTGTTGCATATAGACGCTTTTAATTTGACAACATAAACATTCAAAGTTGCCCCTAGCTTACTTCCTGTTGCAATGTTTGCTAATGCAATAGCTGACAGGAAATAAGATAGAGTTCAAACTGTTCCCATAGCAACACAATTCCGTGAAAACCGTCTATAAAGCTCCTCTCTACCAGACAAACACAGCAGGTCTTCAGTGAACACTGCATGCGACCAGAAACCTCCGACAGAGACAACTTTCACTGTCCTGTGACGCGCAGCATCGGTTACTCTGCTGCTCCAGTTACACTGATTCCTGTTCTCCTCCTGTACAGGAGCTTGACTCTGGCATTTGAGCCTAAGAAAGGGAAGGTAGGAAGTGAAGAGAACACGAAGCGATCGGATGTCAGAATGTTA
>NC_139650.1:12180628-12193128 GCF_964638095.1 Poromitra crassiceps | reverse complement strand
CTGTCTCCCCTGAGTGTATTTATTAGAGATTACATCAACTCTTCTGACCACAAGCTTTTAATGAGGCAGCAGGGAGTCAAGTCTGTTATCCATCTGAAGTACAAGAGACAAAAACAACAGCTGCATCTCGCTTATTCTGCACGCACGCATGGTCCTTATTCAAGATTTGTGTTTTTCATCCGTTTTGATTGATATTTCATTTTTATTTGTTGTTCTTCGTTTTCAAATCAGTTTAGTTTCACTTAGTTTCCAAAGTGGGTGCATTTCAGGATAGTTTTTTTATTGTTTAATAATGTTTGGGGAGCACGCACACACACACACACACACACACACACACAACCTCCTCCCTGCGCCATTCCACCTGCGTCTGAAAGGGCGGGTATTGTTGGGAGGAGAGTGGTTTGAAGGCTGTAATGGCTGCCTGCTATTTAGAGGTGGAATATATTAAATAGCTCAATCACAGCTGTGCAGTGAGGTGGAGCCCCAGCAAACGTATACTGAGTGAATAGATGGACTCATAATCAGTCTTTAAACATGTCATTGATTCATCTAAAACAAGGCATCACTGAGCTCTTCATGTTCCTGCCCTGTGCTAACCATGTGACAGGAGGGGCGTGGCTAGCTGCTCTGTGTCTTCCTCTCCTCCGTGACCACATGCTAACCATGTGACAGGAGGGGCGTGGCTAGCTGCTCTGTGTCTTCCTCTCCTCCATGACCACATGCTAACCATGTGACAGGAGGGGCGTGGCTAGCTGCTCTGAGTCTTCAGGCTCGTTTGAGATGACTGCCGCCTCGCCTGGAAAGCAGACGAGAGCAGGCGAGCACAGTCAGGCGAGGCGTCAACAAGTCGAACACCCCCGACGGCACACTTCCTGCTGCTTTTCTTCTTCTACAGTTTTGTTTAACAGCGGTTTGTAAACAAATTAAAACATGCATTAGCGCCACCCACACTCACTGCTCAAATAACACAGCCCTTCAGATTCCTTATTTTTATTTTAATGTAGGCATTCCAGGTGGTATTTATGTAAAATATGGAGTGACAGCTTGGAATAGATATAAAATTGAAGTTTCTACACTTCACTGTGGGTTTGTGATGCACCTGTGTTGAACCAATGGGCGCTCAGCTTGATGCGTTTCTCGTCATCCTCTGTCATCCGCAGTCGGGCGCAGTTGGTGGGGAGCAACTGCGGCGCCTCGCTCCAAATCTGTGCCCGCCTCGCTCTCGCGAGAGTCACGTGACTCACGCAGTCGGGCAGGACGGAGCAAGTCGGACAACTTTCTAACCATCATGCAATGGGGCAAGCAAGGCGCTGGTCGAATCTGCGCAGAATTTGCTCATCTCAAACGAGCCTTTCCTCTCCTCCGTGACCACATGCTAACCATGTGACAGGAGGGGCGTGGCTAGCTGCTCTGAGTCTTCCTCTCCTCCATAGTCTCACAGTGCTATAAGATGATTTATAAAATGGCTCTCTCAAATCAAGCAATCTGATTGGTTCACAGCCATTGTATAATTCCAGTAACCGAGTTCAATAACCCATGGCCATGGGTTATTGGTTGCCATGGCAACTCTCTTACTAAAAGGCAGCGCTGCACTCGAGCCAAACAGCTTTCTCCTGATCTGCTGTATGGAGGGTCACTAGTCGGACGGATGATGGCGCAACTCTCTTACTAAAAGTACCTCAAAAACAAAATGGCGGAGACAGCTTTTCAGATCCTTGTGAATCGATCTTCGCTTATAACTTTACTAATACTTCGCAGAAAATGATGACGCGGGCTAATGTCTTAACCCCTCTCTCGCACGCCCTCACTCTTAACCCCGCATTTCTAAATAAGACGTAACGTTACTTGGTGTGGGCATATGGCTCTGGTGTCGGGCTTTGTAAAAAGTCCAGGCAAGCGCCAGGATTGGCCAATGTCGACTTCAGTCTCCAGAACGATCCAATCAAATCACCCGCACGTCTATCTTCTTGCTAGAGGTCCCGCCTTACAGTAGTGTTTCAACTGACTCTCAGAATACCATGCCAGTCGGACTTATAGTGTTATTATTATTATATTATTATACTTGGAACCCGGCCTCGTGGGATAACAACTGATCAGGGGGATATATTCACCACAACACACTTGCTCTCGTGATATATTGCTTAAATATACGTCTGGAACACAACTGTGAAAAATGCCCGCCCCTAAGCCAAGAAAAAAAAAGGAAGCGTGACAGACATCTGAATTGACCAACCGGGAACCTCGTGGGCGGTGCATTCACTGAAATGCATCAAATAAGATCTGTGGGTAACAAAGGTTTATGGGAACGCAAATTTGGATTCAGCAGGATAATCTTCACGAACGTGAATAACTTTTATGACTTTTGGAACGTAAATGTTGTTTTTTTTATTGTTTTTTTAGAAAACGCTTCAAAAGGCATAAAAGTGATTAACGTTCGTGAAAAAGATTATCCTGCTGAACTCAAATTCGCGTTCCCATAAACTTATGTTAACCACAGACCTTATCTTATGCATTTAACTGAAATCCCCATTCTAAAACCCCACAGACTTTTTCCCTGACGAACCAAAATGGCGGCGATTTCTGGTTAAGCCTACAAAAATACGTCATCCCTGCGGTACTCTATTGTACTTGGCCAATTCCCCCTGCTGTCCTGGTCATTGCTCCACCCCCTCTCTGATCTGCTGTCCTGGTCATGGCTCCACCCCCTCTCTGATCTGCTGTCCTGGTCATTGCTCCACCCCCTCTCTGATCTGCTGTCCTGGTCATGGCTCCACCCCCTCTCTGATCTGCTGTCCTGGTCATTGCTCCACCCCCTCTCTGATCTGCTGTCCTGGTCATTGCTCCACCCCCTCTCTGATGTGGGGAGAGTTGTAGACTCTGAAACATATGCAACCACCAGCTGCACCGCTTCACCTGACAGCAAGGACTTTCACCTGACAGCGAGGACTTTCACCTGACAGCAAGGACTTTCACCTGACAGCGAGGACTTTCACCAGCAGGACCTCACGTAGCGCATGGGAGTATCACGGTATTCCCCCCAGTTCCCCTCCCTGATCGATCAGGGGAGGCACTAACACGGCCAATTATGCCTGTATAGACGCACGTACAACAAGCCACGGGTAACATGGGAGATCAAACCTGTGACCCCCCTGTTGGTAGGCAGGGATATGTTGTAGCTTCTCCCAGTGAAGGAATTAACATCAAGTGCTATAGCAGGTGTGGCTGTGGGAGACTCTCCTCCACTCACATTTAGAGAAACATATTTGCTTATGGTCAATACATTGACCCGGCCGAGCAGAAGCACCTAAGTTATGCACAAGACCAACGCAAACATATCAATGTTGCTGTGTGTCACCAGGGACACAAAGGAATGGAGAGCTCCTTATAAACACAATATATTGATTAAATTCAACGTATTGATTTAGACACGCACAAGTAATAAATTATTCCTTGTTGCTGCAGATGGTTTTATACTCCCTTGGTACATTTTCAGATACTACACAGAATCCCAAATAGGGCCTACATTTTGATAGTTTGATCCAGTTTCTATGTGGTGCAGTGTAGTTATTTCACAGAACAATGCAATTAGCGAGGAGGCAGAGAGGGCAGGTGATTGTCTGCTTAGCAGTTGCAGTTGACTTCTGCAGGCCGTGCTCTCAAGTCATGCAGGATAACAGAGCTTTATTGAACTGACATTTGAAATGCAGTATGAACTTCTGCAATCCAAATTTCCACAGGTTTCAATTAATTTCTTAGGAGAGAGTCGCATCCAAAATGGATTTCTGAAAAAGCTTTTATAGGCAATCTTTGGTCCATGAATAAAGTACAGGTGGAAACCTCTCATCATCCTCAAACCCAGTAGAGTCTGCACAGTGACATCTCTTTTTCTTTCAACAAAATCACTTTTCTTGAACAATTTAAAAGTTTTTTCAAAACTTGTGATGCTATGAATTGCAGTTTAGAACGCGTTTGCAATATTCTGTCAAATATCTGTCACAAGATGAGTAATAGGGTCCAAAGGGATCTATGTGGAGAAAGTCAGTGAGTGCTGATTGCAGGGTAACAGTTACCCCATCCCCCACCCAGTGTTCACCCCGTGGTGAGTCCTGTCTGTCAGGCATCCTCACACAGACGGGCTTCATCTCATGACTAAAACACACATGTCACACACATGTACTGTACGTATATAAGGCAACCCATCTCTAGCCTCAAGGCATAGCTTTCCCTTTTGGCACGGCTCTCCACATTCCAGCGCTACATACCTGACATATCCACACAGGCCGCTATACGCATCTCATCTCCCACGTTAATGCTGACGTGCTGAAAAGGTCATAGTAAAAATATCATGTGGATGGCTGGACGTGGCGGGGAGAAAAGGCCTGTACTGTGTTTCTGGTAAGAGGTGCCATTGTCATGTGTGGCATCGACACTCTCTGTGTGTCCCCTCTGTACGCCGCAGACGCCAGCTATTCACACATGAGTTATGACATCCTCCACACACACACACACACACACACACACACACACACACACACACCTACACACACACACACACACATACAGGCACACACACACACACACACACACACACACACAGGCACACACACACACACACACACACACACACACCTACACACACACACACACACACACACACACACACACACACACACAGGCACACACACACACACACACACACACACACACACACACACACACACACACACACACACACAGGCACACATGCATACTGTATGCAAAACCATGTTCCGTGGCTGGGAAAGGTCAAACCCTGGCCGGCAAGGTCAAAGGTCGGCGAATTGTCGCCTAGAGCTGCAATGATGAATCAATTAGTGGATAAAATAATCGATAGATTAATCGATAATGAAAATAATGGTTATTTGCAGCCCTAAAGTCGCCGTGATAGAACTTCAGGCCATTTGGAACAGGTGGGGGGCCTGCGACAGGGCGACTGGCAGATTAGTCTTGGGTTCCTGGAGGCATGCAGGCATCCAGAGGAGACTTGGATCCAATACAATTTGCAAAAGAGTCTTTTGTGTGCGTGACGTGTTTACCTGGTTGAAATACCAGATGCATGAGGTTTGCAACCAATTCAATAAGCAGCAGAAATTCTATGAAAAAAAAACGATAAAAGTAAATTCTGGATACGTTCCTGTAAATGAGAATTTGAGCTGAGGCTGTCTTAATGGTCCTGTATTTTAAAACCCTGCTCAACCTGCTCCAAGCAGGTTCAAACAAACGCCACGAGTCATTTGCAAATATTATTGTGAGGAAGAAAAGCTGGTGGTACGGTACGCTGCATGGCACTTTGAGGAAATGGGAAGGGCTTCCATCCAAGAACCACGATGTGTGGCCTTCTGCCAACCACCTCAACCAGAGACGCAAGCAATGAGTGGAGAAGAAGGAAAGTCTCACTTGTCGTCCCCAGTGGTGATTTCTATGGGCTCTTTCCTCAAATTGCATCAGAAGCCTTTGATAAGCAGCACGTCACAATTTGAATCCCCAAAGTCTCATCTAACAGACGATGAGGGGGATTTGAGGCCCCGGGACATCAATGTAATTCCCTCCTTCACAATCACTGTCAAAGTGGTTTGTTTTAAGAATAACATGAACATCTTAACGCATCCAAACACTCCTCCAATATCAACAGACATGATGACGTTACTGCAATACGGAATCGAGTACAGACACGGATGCATTGATGAGGAGGTATCTGCTATATGCTTTCCCACTGAGAAGACCTATAGAGAAAGTGTTGTGGAGGGCAGTACCAGGGGCCTCCTGAGAGGTCAAATACCTTCTTATCAGCAGCACGCTAACAGGTTCTGGCTGGACAAGCTCAATTAGCCAGCGCTTAGTGCCATGTATGAGGAGAGCACGTTCTCAGCACGAGGCCCATATCAGCAGAACCAGGGAGATGACAGACAAGCCGGGCCCACAAAGGCCCGATTGTGGCAGAGTCCCTGGAAGGCCGGTGAATGGGCACAGAGGGAGGAAGGGCTTGTTCTCAGGGGTATGGTGATATGGACGATAGGAATCTCCCAGCCAAACGACAATACGGCTGAAGAAGTCGTCTTTCGGGATGAATTACTTCCACTGAGGTCAAAATCCTGAGCTTAATAGAGGCATGTGTAGAATGTAGATACAGTCAATTAGTTCCAAATGAAAGATTTTTTTTGTATAAAATTTCCCCCCATTTTTTCCCAATTGTGATTGGCCAATTCCTCCTGCTGTCCCGGCCGTTGCTCCACCCCCTCTGCCGATCTGGGGAGAGTTATAGACTAGCACATGCTTCCTCTGGTACATGTGATCTGGGGAGAGTTATAGACTAGCACATGCTTCCTCTGGTACATGTGATCTGGGGAGAGTTATAGACTAGCACATGCTTCCTCCGGTACATGTGATCTGGGGAGAGTTATAGACTAGCACACGCTTCCTCCGGTACATGTGCAGCCGCCAGCCGCTTCTTTTCAGCTGTCAGCGAGGAGTTTCACCGGCAGGACGTAGCGCATGGGGAGGATCATGCTATTCGCCCCAGTTCCCCTCCCCCTGAACAGGCGCTCCGACCGACCAGAGGGGGCGCTAGTGCAGCAACCAGGACACATACAACACCGGCTTCCCACCCGCAGACACGGCCAATCGCGTCTGTAGGAACGTCTGACCAAGACGAAGGTACCGCTGCCGGGAACTGAACCCGGGTCTCCGCGGGTTATAGGCGAGTGCCTCTACACTACCCAGACGGCCAGTTTCAGATGAAAGATCGTCTTGCTGAAACTGATGAGGATATAATTTGATTTAAAAAAAAATCCAGACATCGACAAGGTTTGTGGGTGCAAAAAGTCTCCTCCATCACACGCACTCAGAACACAGACGCACACAGAACGTACTTATTCAACTGACGCATGTAACTGACAGCTGGCAGTGCTGTGTCACACAGGGCAGGGCAGCTGTGTTTTTGGAAGAGCAGAAAGACAGCGAGTGAGGTGTTCAGGCATGTTAGCTCTGCACTGTTTTGATAGCACAGCAGCACTGCGCCTGCATCTCGGCTGCCTACAATAGCATAGCGGTGACTTGTGCTGATGGCCCATCCCCGCCTTGCAACACGACACTGACAGATAACCAAGCGTGTTCCAGCCGTGATCTCAATCATAGCCCGTCATTCAGTCTGAGTGGAAGCCTGCCTGCTGGCACAGCGTCCACACAGATGGAATTCAAGACATCTTCTGCCAAGCTTTCATTGGCCGGTTTCCCCCATTGCCACACATTAATAGCAGTGAAGTACAACACCGTAAACCATCCATACTCCATCATGCTGCTATATAGGCCCAGTGGGTTGTGGGTAATCTATAGTAGGCCCAGTGGGTTGTGGGTAATCTATAGTAGGCCCAGTGCGTTGTGGGTAATCTATAGTAGGCCCAGTGGGTTGTGGGTAATCTATAGTAGGCCCAGTGGGTTGTGGGTAATATATAGTAGGCCCAGTGGGTTGTGGGTAATCTATAGTAGGCCCAGTGGGTTGTGGGTAATCTATAGTAAGCCCAGTGGGTTGTGGGTAATCTATAGTAGGCCCAGTGGGTTGTGGGTAATCTATAGTAGTAGGCCCAGTGGGTTGTGGGTAATCTATAGTAGTAGGCCCAGTGGGTTGTGGGTAATCTATAGTAGTAGGCCCAGTGGGTTGTGGGTAATCTATAGTAGGCCCAGTGGGTTGTGGGTAATATATAGTAGGGCCAGTGGGTTGTGGGTAATCTATAGTAGGCCCAGTGGGTTGTGGGTAATCTATAGTAAGCCCAGTGGGTTGTGGGTAATCTATAGTAGGCCCAGTGGGTTGTGGGTAATCTATAGTAGGCCCAGTGGGTTGTGGGTAATCTATAGTAAGCCCAGTGGGTTGTGGGTAATCTATAGTAGGCCCAGTGCGTTGTGGGTAATCTATAGTAAGCCCAGTGCGTTGTGGGTAATCTATAGTAGGCCCAGTGCGTTGTGGGTAATCTATAGTAAGCCCAGTGCGTTGTGGGTAATCTATAGTAAGCCCAGTGCGTTGTGGGTAATCTATAGTAAGCCCAGTGCGTTGTGGGTAATCTATAGTAGGCCCAGTGCATTGTGGGTAATCTATAGTAAGCCCAGTGCGTTGTGGGTAATCTATAGTAGGCCCAGTGGGTTGTGCGTAATCTATAGTAGGCCCAGTGCGTTGTGGGTAATCTATAGTAGGCCCAGTGCGTTGTGGGTAATCTATAGTAGGCCCAGTGCGTTGTGGGTAATCTATAGTAGTAGGCCCAGTGGGTTGTGGGTAATCTATAGTAGGCCCAGTGGGTTGTGGGTAATCTATAGTAGTAGGCCCAGTGGGTTGTGGGTAATCTATAGTAGTAGGCCCAGTGGGTTGTGGGTAATCTATAGTAGTAGGCCCAGTGGGTTGTGGGTAATCTATAGTAGGCCCAGTGGGTTGTGGGTAATCTATAGTAGTAGGCCCAGTGGGTTGTGGGTAATCTATAGTAGGCCCAGTGCGTTGTGGGTAATCTATAGTAGGCCCAGTGCGTTGTGGGTAATCTATAGTAGGCCCAGTGGGTTGTGGGTAATCTATAGTAGGCCCAGTGGGTTGTGGGTAATCTATAGTAGGCCCAGTGCGTTGTGGGTAATCTATAGTAGGCCCAGTGGGTTGTGGGTAATCTATAGTAGTAGGCCCAGTGGGTTGTGGGTAATCTATAGTAGGCCCAGTGCGTTGTGGGTAATCTATAGTAGGCCCAGTGCGTTGTGGGTAATCTATAGTAGGCCCAGTGGGTTGTGGGTAATCTATAGTAGGCCCAGTGGGTTGTGGGTAATCTATAGTAGGCCCAGTGCGTTGTGGGTAATCTATAGTAGGCCCAGTGGGTTGTGGGTAATCTATAGTAGGCCCAGTGCGTTGTGGGTAATCTATAGTAGGCCCAGTGGGTTGTGGGTAATCTATAGTAGGCCCAGTGCGTTGTGGGTAATCTATAGTAGGCCCAGTGGGTTGTGGGTAGTCTATAGTAGGCCCAGTGGGTTGTGGGTAATCTATAGTAGGCCCAGTGCGTTGTGGGTAATCTATAGTAGGCCCAGTGGGTTGTGGGTAATCTATAGTAGGCCCAGTGGGTTGTGGGTAATCTATAGTAGGCCCAGTGGGTTGTGGGTAATATATAGTAGGCCCAGTGGGTTGTGGGTAATCTATAGTAGGCCCAGTGCGTTGTGGGTAATCTATAGTAGGCCCAGTGGGTTGTGGGTAATATATAGTAGGCCCAGTGGGTTGTGGGTAATCTATAGTAGGCCCAGTGGGTTGTGGGTAATCTATAGTAGGCCCAGTGGGTTGTGGGTAATCTATAGTAGGCCCAGTGGGTTGTGGGTAATATATAGTAGGCCCAGTGGGTTGTGGGTAATCTATAGTAGGCCCAGTGGGTTGTGGGTAATCTCGCTGCTTTGCACGGTGTGTAGATAAAGCATCTCCTCGCCTCACCAGCGTGATAAAAACCTCATCAAATCCACGGACGCTGCGTATAGATGAGACACGCTGTGCTCACGATGCCAAGAAAGCATCATGTATTCATTAGAGGAATTAGCAGCTGGGCGTAAACACTCGATGCAATAAAGCCGCCAAGGTAAGTTATGTCTGCTCTCGAATAAGAACGTCTTCCTCCTGCAGCCTAAAGACAAGGAAGCTACTTAACTCCACGCAATCTGTTGAATTAGGTCATTATATGTGTTATATGGGAGAAGCATGGCCGTAAAACGCGCCGCGTCCCCAAATCAATACGTGAAAATGCTATATTTAGTAAGAAGGTCACGAGGAGGAGGAGTTATCCCGGGCTGTACAGGGAATGAGTGACATCACCGCATCAGTGCTGCTGTGCGTTGAGTTGAGCATGCTTATTTTAGATGCTGATGACTTCCAAACGTCTCCTCCTCCACTGAAGGCTTCTCTCCGTGGAGGAGGACATATCCCTCACGGCATCTGGGAAATAAATGTCACATTCTGCTCGGTGACAATGTCATGCGATGTGCCCTCCAAGGTGCCACTCAATGTAGAGATGATGCACAGCAGACAGTGTGATCAGACTCAATGTAGAGATGATGCACAGCAGACACTGTGATCAGACTCAATGTAGAGATGATGCACAGCAGACACTGTGATCAAACATCCGTGCATTGAGGGGTAATAATATACCAATGGATTCAATGGTATGAGGATAAAACACCTATGAGACTCAGCAGAGCAGAAGCATCTTTTGTTTTCTTACTGCTGGGTACTGTCATTTATTTACACATTGCTTTCAGGGCCTGAGCATCTTCACATCCCAGCGTCTCTCTGGCATCAATCGCCTGTCTATCTGTGTGTGTGTGTGTGTGTGTGTGTGTGTGTGAGAGAGAGTGTGTGTGTGTGTGTGTGTGTGTGTGTCTGTCTGTGTGTGTGTGTGTGTGTGTGTGTGTGTGTGTGTGTGTGTGTGTGTGTGTCTGTCTGTCTGTGTCCACCTTCATTAGCTGTAGTTATAACAATGGTAACTCCAGCGTGCACAGCTAAGTTAACCACTATGAGGTTAAACCACTAGATCTTATTGCTAGGTTAGCACTGACACTGTATTTTGGTTACAGCACTGACACTGTATTTTGGTTACAGCACTGACACTGTCTTTTGGTTACAGCACTGACAATGCCTTTTGGTTACAGAACTGACAATGCCTTTTGGTTACAGAACTGACAATGCCTTTTGGTTACAGCACTGACACAGTCTTTTGGTTACAGCACTGACAATGCCTTTTGGTTACAGCACTGACACTGCCTTTTGGTTACAGCACTGACAATGCCTTTTGGTTACAGAACTGACAATGCCTTTTGGTTACAGCACTGACACTGTCTTTTGGTTACAGCACTGACACTGCCTTTTGGTTACAGCACTGACACTGTCTTTTGGTTACAGCACTGACACTGCCTTTTGGTTACAGCACTGACACTGTCTTTTGGTTACAGCACTGACACTGCCTTTTGGTTACAGAACTGACAATGTCTTTTGGTTACAGCACTGACACTGCCTTTTGGTTACAGCACTGACACTGTCTTTTGGTTACAGCACTGACAATGCCTTTTGGTTACAGCACTGACACTGTCTTTTGGTTACAGAACTGACACTGTCTTTTGGTTACAGCACTGACACTGCCTTTTGGTTACAGCACTGACACTGCCTTTTGGTTACAGCACTGACACTGTCTTTTGGTTACAGCACTGACACTGTCTTTTGGTTACAGCACTGACAATGCCTTTTGGTTACAGCACTGACACTGCCTTTTGGTTACAGCACTGACAATGCCTTTTGGTTACAGCACTGACAATACCTTTTGGTTACAGCACTGACACTGTCTTTTGGTTACAGCACTGACACTGCCTTTTGGTTACAGCACTGACACAGTCTTTTGGTTACAGCACTGACACAGTCTTTTGGTTACAGCACTGACACTGCCTTTTGGTTACAGCACTGACAATGCCTTTTGGTTACAGCACTGACACTGTCTTTTGGTTACAGCACTGACAATGCCTTTTGGTTACAGCACTGACACTGCCTTTTGGTTACAGCACTGAGACTGCCTTTTGGTTACAGCACTGACACTGCATTTTGGTTACAGCACTGACACTGCCTTTTGGTTACAGCACTGACACTGTCTTTTGGTTACAGCACTGACACTGTCTTTTGGTTACAGCACTGACAATGCCTTTTGGTTACAGCACTGACACTGCCTTTTGGTTACAGCACTGACACTGCCTTTTGGTTACAGCACTGACACTGCATTTTGGTTACAGCACTGACAATGCCTTTTGGTTACAGCACTGACACTGCCTTTTGGTTACAGCACTGACACTGCATTTTGGTTACAGCACTGACAATGCCTTTTGGTTACACTAGTAACATACAGTGTATGCAATGCTCATGGCAACCAAAGTGGGTTATTTTCTCAAATTCTTTACGTAAGTAAAATGAGCAATACCATAATGGAGAAATACTACATCAATCTCCATAGAAATTGTACTAAGTTAAAGTGTTGAATAATTAATAGTAAATTGTACTCAAAAATAACTCATTCTGAAGAACTGTCCCTTTCAGCGTGTTAACTTATTGATGCATTAACCTGTAAGAAATATTTGAATGCTGTAGGTCTAATTGCTGCATATACAGTATTGTTGTGTAGTTTCAACTCTAACAATGCAACTTATTTTATGAGCTTTGTATGTTTTGCATGTAAAAGCTTATTACCTCCACCAAGGAGGTTCTGTTTTCAGTGCCGTTTGTCTGTCTGTTACCGTAGCAGGAAGAGCTAGTGGGATAATTCTCATGTAACTTGGTGGAAGGGTGTAGCAGCATGGGCCCAGGAAGAAGCCGTTACAGTCTGCAGCGGATCTGGGTCCAACTCACCAACAAGCAATAAGAGCAGGAACCTTGGCGCTCCCTGAGTGACCTTCTAGTTCTGCAAAGTAATTACAGCCATCAGATA
>NC_139650.1:12153128-12175628 GCF_964638095.1 Poromitra crassiceps | reverse complement strand
CCAGACAAAATCACACAACAATAGGCTACCGTATATGTGCAGCAAACCTGTAACCAGAGAAGTCAAGTCACTAATCCTCGTCTTCCTCTTCTTCCTGCGTACTGAAACCACCAAAGTCCTCATCTTCAGTGTCGGAAACGAACAGGTTCAGGGTGGCTTCGTCAACCACTCTCCTCTCTCCTTCAGGTGCCATGGCACGAGTCCGATACCTCACGAGTCCGACACCTCACGAGTCCGAAAAAAGAGGCTAACTTCCCCCAGACCCTAACCCAAAACCTAACCTCTCCCACCCCCACGCCTAAACCTAACATCCCCCAGACCCTAACCCAAAACCTAACCTCTCCCACCCCCACGCCTAAACCTAACCTCCCCCAGACCCTAACCCAAAACCATGAGGTGTCGGACTCGTGAGGTATCGGACTCGTGAGGTATCGGACTAGGGGGCAGTCCCCGTGGCGTCATCCTCTTCATCCCGCAGCAGTCCAGCGTTTTGGAACCCGTTGGTAATTGTGGATGTTTTCACACTCCTATAATATTCCGTGATCTTCCTTTGTGTGAATTCGCCGAAGTTTGTGATTTTCTCCTGATAGTCGGGAGGGAGTTGTTCAGTAGTTCTCCCCCGGACGGACAGTCCCTTTTGCCCAGGTTACGCGCGGCTGCTCTGTTTGATCGGCGGCTGCTCTCTTTTAATGCGAGATTGACTGCTTTCAACTTGAAAGCTGCCTCGTGTGAATTTCTGCGTACCTTCCCCATGGTAAGTGAGAGTGTTGCTTCTACTGCTCGTCTTGTTGTGAATATTCCTTGATCTTCCTTTGTGTGAATTCGCCGAAGTTTGTGATTTTCTCCTGGTAGTCGGGGGAGGGAGTTGTTGCCCGAGTGGCCGTTTGCTTACCGTAATTACCATATGTAAGTGGTCACGCACAGAGGGGATTGTCGGGAAGAGATGGCTGTTTGAGGAAGCTCCCATTTACCGTATTACAACATTTCAACAAAACAACATAACACAACACCACCGTTGTTTATTTTTACAGTGCACACAGTGTCCGCGGTGTGGTGAAAAGAGGGCAAGAGAGGAAATTAAAACAGAAGTGGATTTATAGTTAGAAAGAGTGCTAAAAAAGAGAGATTTTTTTTTTTTTTTTTTTTTTTTTTCTGAAAAAATCCATAGATAAGACGCACCGTTATATAAGCCGCAGGGGCCAAAAAACGGGGAAAAAGCCGCGGCTTATAGTCCGGAATTTACGGTAAATTGAATGCATCTAAAATAGAGAGGGTATAGAGAACTCAGTCTGTAAAAGTGCCATCATTTTCTCAATCCAAGGCCTTAAGGTAGGTGCTAACTTTTCTCAAATCTCTTAAAGTCGAGCTGAACCCAAAAATGACTTTTCTTTTCTTTTAGTTCAAATACCTGGGTATGCAGTGCACCTATTTAATAATGTATGCAAAGAAAATCACAACAATCTAATTTCTTTAGTTTTTCACACTTTTTCACATCAAAAGTTCATTTTTCAAGATTTCATTGATAACAGTAATGTACAGTTTGCTGACGTCACCTAGTACTATCAAATTTCTACCCCATTTCAACCAATCATATCACGACATGCAGCTGTCAATCAAATCTTCATTTCAGGATAATTTTCTCTTCCAAATGAAGTAGAAAAATTTCCTATCCCATAAACTAACTACTAACTTGGCCAATTGTTAGAAACATGAACAAAAAACAAAAACTATAATCTCTAAGGGCCTGTGTCCACCTAGCGTCTTTTCATCAGCTCCAGCGTCTATTTTCAATTGTTTCCAATGGGGGGACAGCGTATGCGAGCGCACACGGACGTCTAGAGAAAGTGCGCTGCGTCCAGCGTATATTTTCGGCGTTTTTGTGCGCCCGGCTCCCAGCGCTCCCAGCGCTTCCAGCTGAAAATATTTTTACTTTTCAGAAAGACGCTGGTGTCGGCTGCTCCTTTTCTGGTAACTAATCATATGGAAAAACTATCGCAACAGAGACAGAACGGCTCAATTGTGGGAGCAGATCGGCTAGACACTTAATATTTCTGGTGAGTGTTGTGCTTACTGCTTTTAATAGCGTAGCCTACCTGTGTTGTTAGCTTGCTAGCTGTCAGCTATCAAGCTGAACTAACGTTACTTGCAGACTGCTTCCTTGTATATTGTGCGCTGGGATCAGCGTTCCCCAGCGCACTCCCAGCTTTTAACGTCGGAAAAAGAAGCTAGGTGGACACAGGCCCTAAGAATGCAAAGAAATGTAACTGGCTCGTTAAAACGCGCATTCCAGGGATATCGTATTTGCAGAAATAGCGTAAAAGGCGCGCGCTTGAGAGCGTGGTTGTCAGGGGTCTGCCCTCGGAGATTTCAGGCGGGCGGGCAGCACCCATTCATCGGATTGTCCGCTCCCTCCGCACGAAGCAGCTGGCTGCCTGGTACTCCGCGGATCCCACTCGCGTAGCACGACAACACGCTAAATCCCACTGGATTTGGGGGTGGAACACACCATGATTGACCAATGCCAAAGCCAGTCGACAGAATTGTCAAATCAAATCATCGACATGATACTATGACCCGCCTCTCAACTTGTCATCTCAGACAAATTATGTTTTCAGTCTGAAACGGACTGCGACGCACAGGTTCAGTTCGACTTTAAGGAATGACAACCTTCATACTGTATACCAGGCGCTTCCCAACCTTTTCCCACTCAAGGTCCACTTCAAAATCTCTCAAATGTCCACGGCCCACATCTGACCATCAACTTCTGACATCTTCTGACATCTGACTATCAATAATGCCTTCTCAGAGCACTTTGTATTTGAACAATAAAAGGAGCTGTCCATCAGCACAACACAGACATCAGACACTAAAAGTGAGCAGCCGTCTGCAATAGGCTAATTAACAAATAATTGATTACAAATGAAATAACGGTATCGTAATAATAATAAAATAAAAAAATCAGATCGTAATGTTTTGCAAATTATTTGGCGGCCCACTTGCAATACCTTCGCGGCACACAGGTTGGGAATGGCGGCTGGATATTATAGTGAATGACATGTGCAATGATATCTGTGTAATGATGATGATGATGATGATGATGATGATGATGATGATGATGATGAATAAACATGACAGTATTTACCTGAGCACAACCCAGCCAGGTGGAATGTGACGAGCACACAGGAAGTCACCTGGCCAAGCAAACAGAGTGTCATCCTACAGGTGAGGGGGGAGAGCTTCAGTCTGCAGTGAAGGGGGCGGGGCTTAGACACTCCTCAGGTGAGGGGGGAGAGCTTCAGTCTGCAGTGAAGGGGGCGGGGCTTAGACACTCCTCAGGTGAGGGGGGAGAGCTTCAGTCTGCAGTGAAGGGGCTTCCTCAGGTGAGGGGGGAGAGCTTCAGTCTGCAGTGAAGGGACTTACACACGTGCTGTGTTCCATTTCAAACTCAAACAGCGGCCCGGAAGCCTCCTGGGGAGGACCGTCACAGCACACTGCTGCACCAGTCCAACTTTTCAGTTGACTTTAGTCCATGAATTTTCCAAACATTTCAGAATTAAATCCCAAAGCAAAATAAAGCTCAATAAAGGGCTTCTTGATGTGGTTGTTTTTTGATGTGGTTGTTTTTGTTCCAACACTGCCGAGGCCCTGAGAGACAGATAAGGCCTGTGTGGACACAGTCACCTCACAGGGACTCACTGGCCTTACCACTGGCCTTCAATCCAAGGATACTTTGCGTTTGTGTTTTGTTATTCAGAGCTCACGGATCAGAATTAACTCTTCATTGAACTTGGGGCTGCATATCGATATCGATACCGTTCTATGAGACTAGATATCGTCTTATATTTTGGATATGGTAAGACTGTATGGTGAATGATATGGCAGAAGTGTTGCCTTTTCCTGCTTTTAAAGGCTGCATTACAGTTAAGTGATGTCATTTTCTGAACTTACCAGACTGTTCTATTATTTGCCTTTAGCCACTTAGTCATTATATCCACATTACTAATGCTTATTTATCAAAAATATCATTGTGTAAATATTGTGTGAAAGCACCACGTATTTGGTGAAAAATATTGTGATTTTCTCCATATCTCCCAGGCCTACGTATGGCTTTACAGTTACCCCAGATATATGTCATGTATCGCCATTCAGACTAAAAATACAGAGATATGATTTTTGGTCCATATCTTCCGAGCCCTCATTGAACTGGCTAATTGTGTTTTCCTTTGAGAACAGCTGGGTGTATTTTCACAATCACAATCACTTTGATGGCCAAGTGATTAAAAGCAAAGGAATGTGTGGGTTTGTCTGTGCCCCTGCCAGAGAGTCACAGTACATGCTGACTGGCAAGGTAGACCAAGTGGAGCTCTCAGTGCTGCACAGTGCTGCACAGTGCTGCACAGTGCTGCACAGTGCTGCACAGTGCTGCACATCCTGACGAGCAGCGATGTAGTGACTGTAGAGTAGCAGCAGTAAATGTGGATTTGGATTTGACATTTCTATCTCTGTATCCACACCATATCCATACAGTTTGAATGGAGAAGAAGAGTTTAGTACAACGTATAACCATCCAAATGTCAGCAGCACAGCACAGGCAGGCAGCCCTGCTCTATGGAGAAAATACTCTATCTCCTAAATGTAATCTTTTCAGGATAACAGCCTTATTTTGAGGTTGACAAAGGCACTTTAAAAATAATAATAATATGCAATGTGTTTTCAAGGAGTTGCATAAGCCCAAGGGCCACACAGTCTTCTGAGCGAGCAGAGGAACAAGTCAATCCAAGTCCAAACATCTAAAATCACTACAAGCTGGAGTTAGTGTGTCTCCAGCCAACAGCAGCAATATGCTCTCTGTATTATGTCTGCCTTTTATGCTGCTCTCCAAATGAGAAAAGCTCTCATGGTTATTACTGCAGTATGTCAGTGGGCAGTCAGGCATAACACTGATAACAGTCAGGCATAACGCTGATAACAGTCAGGCATAACACTGATAACAGTCAGGCATAACACTGATAACAGTCAGGCAGAACACTGATAACAGTCAGGTATAACACTGATAACAGTCAGGCATAACGCTGATAACAGTCAGGCATAACACTGATAACAGTCAGGCATAACGCTGATAACAGTCAGGCAGAACACTGATAACAGTCAGGTATAACACTGATAACAGTCAGGCATAACACTGATAACAGTCAGGCATAACACTGATAACAGTCAGGTATAACACTGATAACAGTCAAGTATAATGCTGATAACAGTCAGGCATAACACTGATAACAGTCAGGCATAACACTGATAACAGTCAGGTATAACACTGATAACAGTCAGGCATAACACTGATAACAGTCAGGTATAACACTGATAACAGTCAGACATAACACTGATAACAGTCAGACATAACACTGATAACAGTCAGGCATAACACTGATAACAGTCAGGCATAACACTGATAACAGTCAGGCATAACACTGATAACAGTCAGGCATAACACTGATAACAGTCAGACATAACACTGATAACAGTCAGGCATAACACTGATAACAGTCAGGCATAACGCTGATAACAGTCAGGCAGAACACTGATAACAGTCAGACATAACACTGATAACAGTCAGGCATAACACTGATAACAGTCAGGCATAACACTGATAACAGTCAGGCATAACACTGATAACAGTCAGGCATAACACTGATAACAGTCAGGCATAACACTGATAACAGTCAGGCATAACACTGATAACAGTCAGGCATAACACTGATAACAGTCAGGCATAACACTGATAACAGTCAGGTATAACACTGATAACAGTCAGGTATAACACTGATAACAGTCAGACATAACACTGATAACAGTCAGGTATAACACTGATAACAGTCAGGCATAACACTGATAACAGTCAGGCATAACACTGATAACAGTCAGGCATAACACTGATAACAGTCAGGCATAACACTGATAACAGTCAGGTATAACACTGATAACAGTCAGGTATAACACTGATAACAGTCAGGTATAACACTGATAACAGTCAGGCATAACACTGATAACAGTCAGACATAACACTGATAACAGTCAGGCATAACGCTGATAACAGTCAGGCATAACACTGATAACAGTCAGGCATAACACTGATAACAGTCAGGTATAACACTGATAACAGTCAGGCATAACACTGATAACAGTCAGGTATAACACTGATAACAGTCAGGCATAACACTGATAACAGTCAGGCATAACGCTGATAACAGTCAGGTATAACACTGATAACAGTCAGGCATAACACTGATAACAGTCAGGCATAACACTGATAACAGTCAGGCATAACACTGATAACAGTCAGGCATAACACTGATAACAGTCAGGCATAACACTGATAACAGTCAGGCATAACGCTGATAACAGTCAGGCATAACACTGATAACAGTCAGGCATAACACTGATAACAGTCAGGCATAACACTGATAACAGTCAGGCATAACACTGATAACAGTCAGGTATAACACTGATAACAGTCAGGTATAACACTGATAACAGTCAGACATAACACTGATAACAGTCAGGTATAACACTGATAACAGTCAGGTATAACACTGATAACAGTCAGACATAACACTGATAACAGTCAGGTATAACACTGATAACAGTCAGGTATAACACTGATAACAGTCAGGCATAACACTGATAACAGTCAGGTATAACACTGATAACAGTCAGGTATAACACTGATAACAGTCAGGCATAACACTGATAACAGTCAGGTATAACACTGATAACAGTCAGACATAACACTGATAACAGTCAGACATAACACTGATAACAGTCAGGCATAACACTGATAACAGTCAGGCATAACACTGATAACAGTCAGGTATAACACTGATAACAGTCAGGTATAACACTGATAACAGTCAGGCATAACACTGATAACAGTCAGGCATAACACTGATAACAGTCAGACATAACACTGATAACAGTCAGGTATAACACTGATAACAGTCAGGTATAACACTGATAACAGTCAGACATAACACTGATAACAGTCAGGTATAACACTGATAACAGTCAGACATAACACTGATAACAGTCAGGTATAACACTGATAACAGTCAGGCATAACACTGATAACAGTCAGGTATAACACTGATAACAGTCAGGCATAACACTGATAACAGTCAGGCATAACACTGATAACAGTCAGACATAACACTGATAACAGTCAGGTATAACACTGATAACAGTCAGGTATAACACTGATAACAGTCAGGCATAACACTGATAACAGTCAGACATAACACTGATAACAGTCAGACATAACACTGATAACAGTCAGGTATAACACTGATAACAGTCAGGTATAACACTGATAACAGTCAGACATAACACTGATAACAGTCAGGTATAACACTGATAACAGTCAGGCATAACACTGATAACAGTCAGGCATAACACTGATAACAGTCAGGTATAACGCTGATAACAGTCAGGTATAACACTGATAACAGTCAGGCATACAACACTGATAACAGTCAGGCATAACACTGATAACAGTCAGACATAACACTGATAACAGTCAGACATAACACTGATAACAGTCAGACATAACGCTGATAACAGTCAGGTATAACGCTGATAACAGTCAGACATAACACTGATAACAGTCAGACATAACACTGATAACAGTCAGACATAACGCTGATAACAGTCAGGTATAACGCTGATAACAGTCAGGTATAACACTGATAACAGTCAGGCATACAACACTGATAACAGTCAGGCATAACACTGATAACAGTCAGGCACACAACACTGATAACAGTCAGGCATAACACTGATAACAGTCAGGCACACAACACTGATAACAGTCAGGCATAACACTGATAACAGTCAGGTATAACACTGATAACAGTCAGGCACACAACACTGATAACAGTCAGGCACACAACACTGATAACAGTCAGGTATAACACTGATAACAGTCAGGCATACAACACTGATAACAGTCAGGTATACAACACTGATAACAGTCAGGTATAACACTGATAACAGTCAGGCATAATGCTGATAACAGTCAGGTATAACACTGATAACAGTCAGGTATAACACTGATAACAGTCAGACATAACACTGATAACAGTCAGGTATAACACTGATAACAGTCAAGTATAATGCTGATAACAGTCAGGCATAACGCTGATAACAGTCAGGCATAATGCTGATAACAGTCAGGTATAACACTGATAACAGTCAGGTATAACACTGATAACAGTCAGACATAACGCTGATAACAGTCAGGCATAACGCTGATAACAGTCAGGCATAATGCTGATAACAGTCAGGTATAACACTGATAACAGTCAGGCATAACACTGATAACAGTCAGGCATAACACTGATAACAGTCAGACACACAACACTGATAACAGTCAGGCATAATGCTGATAACAGTCAGGCATAACACTGATAACAGTCAGGCACACAACACTGATAACAGTCAGGCATAACACTGATAACAGTCAGGCACACAACACTGATAACAGGGCAAACCAAAGGAAGCCAGGCTCTTAATGTGTGTGTCTCTCTCTCTCTCTGTGTCTCTACCTTGATCTATCTTCCATCTCTCTGCAGCTGTTAAATCTTTAAACACCTGGAAGTTTAACGGGGGGGAGATCTTTGTTGGAGGCTGATGTTGCTTATTTTAGAGTCCATTACACTCTGGTTTTGGAGTAATGAAATGCCGATCTTCTGCTTCCCTATACTAATACTGAGTCAAAGTGAAGGCCATTATAGACTGCAGCCAAGTCGATATAAAAGTAAAAAAGAATTGTGTCAAATAATTCAAATGGAGTGAATAATCCTTTTGTCTTTTCTACTCTCCTGCAGGCGTAGTGAAGGGCCTGGGAGACATATAATAATAATCATGTAATAATATACACGCAACAACAGTAAGCACCTTTAGAGGAATGCTAGCACATCAGTGGTGTGCCATGAGATGTTAGTGGCAGTGGTGTGTGTGAAACAGAATCTAGACTCTGAGTGAATGAGCAGGGGGTTAACTGTGTGGTTAACTGTGCTCATCTGTGCGACGCTAAGGCCACAGGATGCACGTGGCACAGCCCAGCCATGTCAGCTTTCTCTCTGCTCTCACTTTCAGAATAGCTCTAATGTAGGTCGACTGCGTGCAACACAAGACACCACCATTTTCTCTCATTGTTGACCGACTTCTAAGACATCAGCGGGAAACAAGGTCACTGATACTCGAGAGGGATTCTCCTCTTTAACAGTGGACGCTCTTGTTTCTCTTTTTTCTCTAGCTCTCTTTTTCCCCCAGGCAGATGCTTGATCCATCAGTCTGCATCAGTCTGGATCAGTCTGGATGCATCAGTCTGCATCAGTCTGGATCAGTCTGCATCAGTCTGGATCAGTCTGGATCAGTCTGCATCAGTCTGCATCAGTCTGGATGCATCAGTCTGCATCAGTCTGGATGCATCAGTCTGCATCAGACTGGATGCATCAGTCTGGATCAGTCTGCATCAGTCTGCATCAGTCTGGATCAGTCTGCATCAGTCTGCATCAGTCTGGATCAGTCTGCATCAGTCTGGATGCATCAGTCTGCATCAGTCTGGATGCATCAGTCTGCATCAGTCTGGATGCATCAGTCTGCATCAGACTGGATGCATCAGTCTGGATCAGTCTGCATCAGTCTGCATCAGTCTGGATCAGTCTGCATCAGTCTGGATCAGTCTGCATCAGTCTGGATGCATCAGTCTGCATCAGTCTGCATCAGTCTGGATCAGTCTGCATCAGTCTGCATCAGTCTGGATCAGTCTGCATCAGTCTGCATCAGTCTGCATCAGTCTGGATGCATCAGTCTGCATCAGTCTGGATGCATCAGTCTGCATCAGTCTGGATGCATCAGTCTGCATCAGACTGGATGCATCAGTCTGGATCAGTCTGGATGCATCAGTCTGGATGCATCAGTCTGGATGCATCAGTCTGCATCAGTCTGGATCAGTCTGGATGCATCAGTCTGCATCAGTCTGCATCAGTCTGGATGCATCAGTCTGGATGCATCAGTCTGGATGCATCAGTCTGCATCAGTCTGGATGCATCAGTCTGGATCAGTCTGGATGCATCAGTCTGGATCAGTCTGGATGCATCAGTCTGGATGCATCAGTCTGCATCAGTCTGGATCAGTCTGGATGCATCAGTCTGCATCAGTCTGGATCAGTCTGGATGCATCAGTCTGCATCAGTCTGGATGCATCAGTCTGCATCAGTCTGGATGCATCAGTCTGCATCAGTCTGGATCAGTCTGGATGCATCAGTCTGCATCAGTCTGCATCAGTCTGGATCAGTCTGGATGCATCAGTCTGCATCAGTCTGCATCAGTCTGGATGCATCAGTCTGGATGCATCAGTCTGCATCAGTCTGGATGCATCAGTCTGCCGTGTGCTGAGCTGATAGAGTTTAGAGTGAATCACAGGAGAAGAGTCAGGGACATCTGAGCCCAGCACATGAGGGATGTTCTGAAAAAGGCCTTGGGCATGTCCCCGATGAGAAGAGAAGGCACGTAGCCTAGTGATGATCTCTAGATATTGTGCAGTTCAGTTCAGTTCAGTTGTGTTTATAGCCCCTTATCACACAAGCATGTCTCTAAGGACTTTACATAGCATCATCACAGAACACAAGCATGTCTCTAAGGACTTTACATAGCATCATCACAGAACACAAGCATGTCTCTAAGGACTTTACATAGCATCATCACAGAATACCACATCATATTTCTACACACAACATAGGTTACATGCACCATACATACTACACATTGTGATACTACACAAACACAGCATAGCGTATCTTTACGCTTGGTTCACACACAAGCATTTCAGAAGCATTTCAGAAGCCCCTTTTGTATGAAGAGCCACCCTAAAGAGGATTGGTTCTGCAAGGCTTTTTTTTTTGTTTCTTTAACAATGACAGCTTTCTCAGTCTCTAGTTGAGCGAAGCGAATAGAGACTGAGAATTGACTCAGAGAGGCCATTTACACCTGGCGTTAACATGCAAGAAATGGGTGTCCTCTCAATCCGCATACAGTTGCTGTATCCAGATTGAGAGGACACATTGCATTTACACTTGTGTTCAATGTGTACACAATGCATCCCTGACCACCTCCGGAGGTGGTTTGGCCGATCAGATTGCAATCCTTCTTCAATGCGTTTTGGGGGTGTTTACACCTGGCATTTCAAGTGATAAAACACAATCTGATTGCAATCTGATCACAGAAAACGCATGTTAGCGCCAGGTGTAAATGGCCTCTATAGGTGGGCCTGCACAAAGAGAATTTGTCATTAAGGTTTGGGTTTGAAAGCATTGTATCAAATCTGAATCCAGTATCGATTGTACTTCGTGAATCCAAATCCAAATACGTAAGACTAATTGTACTTTCTCATTTAGCCAACTTCACCTAAAGTACAGTGATTACTGCAATAGCTGCGTAGCACCATGTTGAACCTACCCGAACATGAACTGGTTGCACTGGCAGTTTGTGGCGGAATACTCGCCATCAAGTTGTCAAAATGCTGCACGTTGATTTGATGCTGAATCTAGGTAAATGTTTAAGCAGCTTTATAGATACTGTAAATATGGCTTTTCAATCTGAGGCCATCTGCAATGTTCAGTCAGTCCACTCGTATTAGGACATTAGTGGCAGACAGCAGTAGTTGTAGAAGACGGAAGAGAAGGAAAAAATATATTCGTTAAGACTCAGCGCTTAACGAATCCGGGTATTGTACTGTACCAACTTGGAACAGATTCCAAAATGGACCAGCCTAAATGGACCAGCCTAAATGGACCAGCCTAAATGGACCAGGCTAAAGGGAGTTCCCAACCCTATTTATCATGAGCCAAACGAGAAGGTCTCAGGGTCGTCAGTGAGCTGTGCTCTCTGTCTCTGGTCTGGAGGGGCTCCGGCTGAGACAGGGAGAGATGCCGCCAGTAAGAAAGCAGGCCCCCCTACAGCCACTAGATCACACGACCAAGGAAGAGTGGACAAAAAAAGAGAAAGGCAGTTATCAGAGGTGGTACCGCCTGGACTTGGTTATCAGAGGTGGTACCGCCTGGACTTGAGGTGGTACCGCCTGGACTTGGGATTCCAGAGATGGTGTGGGATAAGGAGGACCTTGTGCATATGGAGCAGAAAGCAACACACGAGGACATATGGAAAACGTTGACACGCCTAACAGGCCGTGATCTTTGAGTTCAGGGAGATCCACAGACATCTCAGCTCGTGTTATCACGTTCGCTTGTGATGGATGTCCTGCGAGAAGCAAGATGATAAACTGCATGTGTGTGTGTGTGTGTGTGTGTGTGTGTGTGTGTGTGTGTGTGTGTGTGTGTGTGTGTGTGTGTGTGTGTGTGTGTGTGTGTGTGTGTGTGTGTGTGTGTGTGGGGGGGGGGGGGGGGGGGGGGGGGGGGCGACGACACATATTGTCTTTGTTCCCATGCATAGGATTTCATAAGGGAGTACATACAGTATGTCTTTGTGCATAATGCAACATTTTTCAACTCATGGATTTTGGTATATGAGTGAATCAATGAATAGACAATACATATTGCTGTATTTGTACTTGTCAGATGTGGACTTACTCATCTTGGCTCTGAACCCCGTCATCTGGTCGAGTGTGGGTTGACGACTTGCTTGCTTGCTCGTACTAGGACTAACGTTAGCATGATCAGCGGCCGGCTACGTAAACGTTAGCTCTGGCTTCCACGCTAGCTGCAACATGTTTAGCATTGAGGTGATACCGGAGGCTTAAATCTAAACGTCCCATCCACCGGGCCAAGCAACGCGTTCTCATCTGCTTCTTCCATGTTTGTCGTTAGCCTACGGCACACGTCCTACATGTGGAGTTTTGTTGTGTGATGTCACTCAGTGCAATCGCTGTGCATCGCTATGCCTGGAAGTCGTCCACTGAGAAATGTTGAGTGGCCTCTGGAGTGCAAAAATAAAGTGCGACTAAAATACGTTAATTTTTTTAACAATTTTTTTTTTTACCACATGTTTACGCCCTCCATCCCCCCCGACCACAACATACACATGATGACACATGATGCTCTATCTACAAACATCTGACATGTTTTTGTTCAAAATGCACACAATGCACACAATGCCCGACACTTTATTCTGGCGATTGGGCTATTTTTTTCCTACATCTCTCTCTCTCTCTCTCTCTCTCTCTCTCTCTCATTGGGCTGTGTGTAGCATGCAGGAACTGACACACAGAGAGAGAGACAGAGACAGAGACAGGCAGGCAGACAGACAGAAACAAGCACCTGGCAATGCTGAAATCCCATCACAGCGGGGAGGAGGGAATACAGCCGACATACAGAATACTGACTGGTCCCCCCCCACACACACACACGCGCACGCACGCACACACGCACACGCACACACACACACACACACACGCGTGCACGTACGCACACACACACACACACACACACACACACACACACACACACACGCCTGCACACACACACCCTGCTGCTACAACACCCCATGCTACAGACCAATCTGGGCTGAGAGACTACAACTATTGAACACACATCACCAATGTTTAATTGGCTCAAAATAAAAACGTCAGTAATGGAAATGAAGCGATGTTGCTTATGAAGCTATTTAACAGCTGAACATGTGTTCAGGCGCTAATGTGTATTCCTTATGCTTACTAACAGTATGGCTCTCATCATGTCATGTTGTGTGAATGCATATATAGAGTGTGTAGACTAGTGATGCGCGGTCATGCAGCCATGAGGGGTGTGTTTGTTTTGTTTTGCTGTGTGTCTTGTTGCAGCACAGAGGACATCATGCAGCCATGAGGGGTGTGTTTGTTTTGTTTTGCTGTGTGTCTTGTTGCAGCACAGAGGACATCATGCAGCCATGAGGGGTGTGTTTGTTTTGTTTTGCTGTGTGTCTTGTTGCAGCACAGAGGACATCATGCAGCCATGAGGGGTGTGTTTGTTTTGTTTTGCTGTGTGTCTTGTTGCAGCACAGAGGACATCATGCAGCCATGAGGGGTGTGTTTGTTTTGTTTTGCTGTGTGTCTTGTTGCAGCACAGAGGACATCATGCAGCCATGAGGGGTGTGTTTGTTTTGTTTTGCTGTGTGTCTTGCTGCAGCACAGAGGACATCATGCAGCCATGAGGGGTGTGTTTGTTTTGTTTTGCTGTGTGTCTTGTTGCAGCACAGAGGACATCATGCAGCCATGAGGGGTGTGTTTGTTTTGTTTTGCTGTGTGTCTTGCTGCAGCACAGAGGACATCATGCAGCCATGAGGGGTGTGTTTGTTTTGTTTTGCTGTGTGTCTTGTTGCAGCACAGAGGACATCATGCAGCCATGAGGGGTGTGTTTGTTTTGTTTTGCTGTGTGTCTTGCTGCAGCACAGAGGACATCATGCAGCCATGAGGGGTGTGTTTGTTTTGTTTTGCTGTGTGTCTTGCTGCAGCACAGAGGACATCATGCAGCCATGAGGGGTGTGTTTGTTTTGTTTTGCTGTGTGTCTTGTTGCAGCACAGAGGACATCATGCAGCCATGAGGGGTGTGTTTGTTTTGCTTTGCTGTGTGTCTTGCTGCAGCACAGAGGACATCATGCAGCCATGAGGGGTGTGTTTGTTTTGTTTTGCTGTGTGTCTTGCTGCAGCACAGAGGACATCATGCAGCCATGAGGGGTGTGTTTGTTTTGCTTTGCTGTGTGTCTTGCTGCAGCACAGAGGACATCATGCAGCCATGAGGGGTGTGTTTGTTTTGTTTTGCTGTGTGTCTTGTTGCAGCACAGAGGACATCATGCAGCCATGAGGGGTGTGTTTGTTTTGTTTTGCTGTGTGTCTTGCTGCAGCACAGAGGACATCATGCAGCCATGAGGGGTGTGTTTGTTTTGCTTTGCTGTGTGTCTTGCTGCAGCACAGAGGACATCATGCAGCCATGAGGGGTGTGTTTGTTTTGCTTTGCTGTGTGTCTTGCTGCAGCACAGAGGACATCATGCAGCCATGAGGGGTGTGTTTGTTTTGTTTTGCTGTGTGTCTTGTTGCAGCACAGAGGACATCATGCAGCCATGAGGGGTGTGTTTGTTTTGCTTTGCTGTGTGTCTTGCTGCAGCACAGAGGACATCATGCAGCCATGAGGGGTGTGTTTGTTTTGCTTTGCTGTGTGTCTTGCTGCAGCACAGAGGACATCATGCAGCCATGAGGGGTGTGTTTGTTTTGTTTTGCTGTGTGTCTTGCTGCAGCACAGAGGACATCATGCAGCCATGAGGGGTGTGTTTGTTTTGTTTTGCTGTGTGTCTTGCTGCAGCACAGAGGACATCATGCAGCCATGAGGGGTGTGTTTGTTTTGTTTTGCTGTGTGTCTTGTTGCAGCACAGAGGACATCATGCAGCCATGAGGGGTGTGTTTGTTTTGTTTTGCTGTGTGTCTTGTTGCAGCACAGAGGACATCATGCAGCCATGAGGGGTGTGTTTGTTTTGTTTTGCTGTGTGTCTTGCTGCAGCACAGAGGACATCATGCAGCCATGAGGGGTGTGTTTGTTTTGTTTTGCTGTGTGTCTTGTTGCAGCACAGAGGACATCATGCAGCCATGAGGGGTGTGTTTGTTTTGCTTTGCTGTGTGTCTTGTTGCAGCACAGAGGACATCATGCAGCCATGAGGGGTGTGTTTGTTTTGTTTTGCTGTGTGTCTTGCTGCAGCACAGAGGACATCATGCAGCCATGAGGGGTGTGTTTGTTTTGTTTTGCTGTGTGTCTTGTTGCAGCACAGAGGACATCATGCAGCCATGAGGGGTGTGTTTGTTTTGTTTTGCTGTGTGTCTTGCTGCAGCACAGAGGACATCATGCAGCCATGAGGGGTGTGTTTGTTTTGTTTTGCTGTGTGTCTTGTTGCAGCACAGAGGACATCATGCAGCCATGAGGGGTGTGTTTGTTTTGCTTTGCTGTGTGTCTTGTTGCAGCACAGAGGACATCATGCAGCCATGAGGGGTGTGTTTGTTTTGTTTTGCTGTGTGTCTTGCTGCAGCACAGAGGACATCATGCAGCCATGAGGGGTGTGTTTGTTTTGTTTTGCTGTGTGTCTTGCTGCAGCACAGAGGACATCATGCAGCCATGAGGGGTGTGTTTGTTTTGTTTTGCTGTGTGTCTTGCTGCAGCACAGAGGACATCATGCAGCCATGAGGGGTGTGTTTGTTTTGCTTTGCTGTGTGTCTTGTTGCAGCACAGAGGACATCATGCAGCCATGAGGGGTGTGTTTGTTTTGCTTTGCTGTGTGTCTTGTTGCAGCACAGAGGACATCATGCAGCCATCATCGTGCGCTGTTAGTCAATTAGAGGTGCCATTAAAGACAGAGGCATCCAGGGAAATAACGAGGGCGAGCAGCGTGGATGTGTTTGTGCTACACTGACTTCCAGCCTGAAACCTTCTGCAGACCAACAGACGGCAAATCATGTGATTCTGACAAGAGGGTTTGAGGGACTCATTTCCTGGCTCACAGATAGACCCCCCCCCCCCCCTCCCCGTGCAATCACGTCTACGCGAGCCCAGCGCCAACCTTAGCGCTCGATCCCCACCAACACCGTTTATCTACTATTATATTTGGCTGACGAATTACCGAAGCTCTCCTCTTTAATCTACTTGCTCTGGGTGTGATTGCACGAACCTGCCTTCCAAGTAGCTCCACCCACAGCTAACACAGACTTCACCCACAGACTGATACAAACCTGCCCTCCAAGTAGCTCCACCCACAGCTAACACAGACTTCACCACAGACTGATACAAGCCTGCCTTCTAAGCAGCTCCACCCACAGCTAACACAGACTTCACCCACAGACTGATACAAGCCTGCCTTTCAAGCAGCTCCACGCACAGCTAACACAGACTTCACCTACAGACTGATACAAGCCTGCCTTCCAAGTAGCTCCACCCACGGCTAACACAGACTTCACCCACAGACTGATACAAGCCTGCCTTCTAAGCAGCTCCACCCACGGCTAACACAGACTTCACCCACAGACTGATACAAGCCTGCCTTCCAAGTAGCTCCACCCACGGCTAACATAGACTTCACCCACAGACTGATACAAGCCTGCCTTCTAAGCAGCTCCACCCACAGCTAACACAGACTTCACCCACAGACTGATACAAGCCAGCCTTCTAAGCAGCTCCACCCACGGCTAACACAGACTTCACCCACAGACTGATACAAGCCTGCCTTCTAAGCAGCTCCACCCACAGCTAACACAGACTTCACCCACAGACTGATACAAGCCTGCCTTCTAAGCAGCTCCACCCACAGCTAACACAGACTTCACCCACAGACTGATACAAGCCTGCCTTCTAAGCAGCTCCACCCACAGCTAACACAGACTTCACCCACAGACTGATACAAGCCTGCCTTCTAAGCAGCTCCACCCACGGCTAACACAGACTTCACCCACAGACTGATACAAGCCTGCCTTCTAAGTAGCTCCACCCACGGCTAACACAGACTTCACCCACAGACTGATACAAGCCTGCCTTCTAAGCAGCTCCACCCACAGCTAACACAGACTTCACCCACAGACTGATACGCTTTGAAAAAGAGCCACTAGTCCTGTTTGCCAATTCTCCACGCTCTGACCTAGAATTCGCATCATTTCATGTGACTTACAGTTCACTATGGGGCTAGTCGTGTGTGTGTGTGTGTGTGTGTGTGTGTGTGTGTGTGTGTGTGTGTGTGTGTGTGTGTGTGTGTTCAGGAGTACACAGGAACTTGCTCTCTTCATTCATATATCTGAATTGAGGCAGATTGAATTTAGAATAGTGTGTCAGCTTGTGTGTAAGTGCAGCCTAGTGTACGTTTATGCAAACCACGGATATGTAGAATATCAACATTTCTCAACCAAAATCTGTTGCATATCATGTTTCTAGATACGTGAATATGAACATAGAGTCTGCTAGTGAAAGATGTTTTCAAATTAACCAAAGTTTTGTTTTGACACATAAAATGCCATCTGCAGCAATGGCAGACAGGTAAAACCTAACATACTGCTAGATTCCCTGCCTACCAACATGAGGGTCGCAGGTTCGCACCCCGTGTTGGTCGGGCATCCATACAGGCACGATTGGCTGTGTCTGCGGGTGGGAAGCCGGATTCGGGGTATGTGTCCTGGTCACTGCACTAGCGCCTCCTCTGGTCGTGCTACATCCTGCCGGTGAAGCTCCCCGGTGTCAGGTGAAAAAAAAAAAAAAAAAGGCAACTGTGCATGTGTCGGAGGAAGCATGGTGCTAGTCTCGGCTCTCGCCAGATCGGTAGTACATACAGTAAGAATGCGTGCATCAATGTTAACAAGTCCACTACAGAGAGCAGAGACAGAAGGAGGAGACAGTATGTCTCAATGTCTGACACGTTGTCTCATAGTCCTCTCAGGTAACGGTGTAATTGGTCTCACTGTCAGAACGCCTGTGTTTCCCGCTGTGCTTCCCATTGCATGTCAGTGGGAGCGCATGTAGAGCAGGAAGCAGTGTGTCTTTTCTCCACCACAGTCCACTGTCACGCTGTGTCTGCTGCTGTGTGTGTGTGTGTCTGCTGCTGTGTGTGTGTGTGTGTGTGTGTGTGTGTGTGTGTGTCTGCTGCTGTGTGTGTGTGTGTGTGTGTGTGTGTGTTGACTGTTCTTAGCCGCAGGCTCAAAGCGCGCGATGCTGCTTGTTTTACCACCATGGTTAAAAACCCCAAAAGCCCCACGCCCAAATCCGCTCATTAACATAAGAGCAAGAAGGCATGAATGAAAGTGTTGCTCCAGTATCGCTGAGCTTTGCTCCATCATGCCAGCCACACTCCCACACAGCTCACAATGGCATGAGGGTTAGATGCTCCGATTCCACTGAGCAAACACACATGTGCATTGTTAAGGCAGTTAGAACATGGCTGTCATTGTGCACCGCTGAAGAGAGTTGCTTTTCATTTTGCGAGTGAACGGCGAGGGGCTGAACAGGACCCCCATGTGTCTCTGTGGTGCACCATCTCCTCAAGGCTCTGAGGGGAAATGGGATCTCTCTCTCAGGGCTCAAAGACCTCGGTGTGGTTCGCTCGCTCTCCCAGCGCTGCTCGGGGGGGGGGGGGGCAGGAAACTTCATCTCGCTCGTAAGACAAATCGGCGAGGAAAAGCGCCTCGGCGATTTGAGTTTTAAAGTGGAACTGAACCTGTTTGTCACGTGCTGCATAATGAGTCCGTTTCAGACTGAAAACATAGTTTGTCTAAGATGACACGTTGAGAGGCGGGTCATAGTATCATATCGATGATTTTATTTGATAATTCTGGGGACTGGATTGGGCTTTGGTCAATCCTGGCGTGTTCCGCCTCCAAATCGAGTGGGATTCAGTGTGTTGTGGCGCTCCCCTCGGGAAGAGCCTTTTGACGGGAGGAGTGGAGCTCAGCGAGCCGCAGGCAGCCAGCTGCCTTTGTGTTGCCGAGCGGAGAGTGCAGCACGTCGGCCTGGAATCTCCGAAGTGCGACCCCTGACAACCAAGCTCTCAGATGCGCGCCCCATTATCGCTGCTGTAAATACGATATCCCTGGAATGTGCGTTTTAACGAGCCAGTTACATTTCTTTGCATTCTTAGAGATTATACTTTTTGTTTTTTGTTCATGTTTCTAACAATTGGCCAAGTTAGTAGTTAGTTTATGGGATAGGAATTCTGCCAGATGACAGGCACTATAGGCGCCATTTTCTACTTCATTTGGAAGAGAAAATTATCCAGAAATGAAGATTTGATTGACAGCTGCATTTCGTGAAATGATTGGTTGAAATGGGGTAGAAATATGATAGTACTGGGTGACGTCAGCAAACTGTAAATTACTGTTATCAATGAAATCTTGAAAAACGTACTTTTGATGTGAAAAAGTGTGGAAAAACGAAAGAAATTAGATTGTTGTGATTTGTTTTGCATACATTATTAAATAGGTGCACTGCATACCCAGGTATTTGAACTAAAAGAAAAGAAAAGTCATTCTTGGGTTCAGCTCAACTTTAAGCGCCCCCCTTTCTGTCGTCAATATTTTGACAGATTTCATGTCGGCGTAATTATTTGTCGGGATCCTCTGCCAGGGATTTAATTGTTGTGTAATAATGACACGTTTTTGCGGCAGAGATGTCGGGACAAAAGCCTCGGTTGCATTATAAATATTACAGAACAAATAGTCTCTTTCATCTTGTCTCTGTGGCTCCATAATGGAGCTATGAAACAGGAGATGTTACAAACCCTCTGAGGGCATCTCGCACTAATCAATTGATTAGCCTGTAGCGTGGGCAGCATCTTTCATCAATCAATTGATTAGGCAGCTTCTGGCAGTTGAAAGGCAGGAAGTGACCACACGTTCAAGAGCGGCTATCAACTTTCAGTGTTGAGGAAGATGAAGAGAGGGCCAGACCAATTGGTGGCAGCCTTCCATCAGAAAGGGGCTTCTGAACAATGGTCTAACCACAGGGTAATGTAGCCTTCTTTAACTGTAATGCTTGGACTTTCTTTGTTGGTAACATGCACACGTCTAAACCCTGTGTGAGTCTCATAAGTATTGTATGGAGATATAAAAGCCATCTCCCTGCACACGGCTCTGCTGCATGCCACAGATCCACTCGCAGATAATGCATCCCTCCTCATCAAGCTTTAATAGTCCAGTCAGTCTGTCCCTGTGATCACCGAAGAGACAGAGTGAGACTGACAACAACTGTCTCTATGCTGCTGTTTGTCTCTGCTGTTTGTCTCTGCTGTTTGTCTCTGCTGTTTGTCTCTGCTGTTTGTCTCTGTGATCACCGAAGAGACAGAGTGAGACTGACAACAACTGTCTCTATGCTGCTGTTTGTCTCTGCTGTTTGTCTCTGCTGTTTGTCTCTGCTGTTTGTCTCTGCTGTTTGTCTCTGTGATCACCGAAGAGACAGAGTGAGACTGACAACAACTGTCTCTATGCTGTTGTTTGTCTCTGCTGTTTGTCTCTGCTGTTTGTCTCTGCTGTTTGTCTCTGCTGTTTGTCTCTGCTGTGTGTCTCTGCTGTTTGTCTCTGTGATCACCGAAGAGACAGAGTGAGACTGACAACAACTGTCTCTATGCTGCTGTTTGTCTCTGCTGTTTGTCTCTGCTGTTTGTCTCTGCTGTTTGTCTCTGCTGTTTGTCTCTGCTGTTTGTCTCTGTGATCACCGAAGAGACAGAGTGAGACTGACAACAACTGTCTCTATGCTGCTGTTTGTCTCTGCTGTTTGTCTCTGTGATCACCGAAGAGACAGAGTGAGACTGACAACAACTGTCTCTATGCTGCTGTGTGTCTCTGCTGTTTGTCTCTGCTGTTTGTCTCTGCTGTTTGTCTCTGATGTTTGTCCCTGTGATCACCGAAGAGACAGAGTGAGACTGACAACAACTGTCTCTATGCTGCTGTGTGTCTCTGCTGTGTGTCTCTGTGATCACCGAAGAGACAGAGTGAGACTGACAACAACTGTCTCTATGCTGCTGTTTGTCTCTGCTGTTTGTCTCTGTGATCACCGAAGAGACAGAGTGAGACTGACAACAACTGTCTCTATGCTGCTGTTTGTCTCTGCTGTGTATCTCTGCTGTTTGTCTCTGCTGTTTGTCTCTGTGATCACCGAAGAGACAGAGTGAGACTGACAACAACTGTCTCTATGCTGCTGTGTGTCTCTGCTGTTTGTCTCTGATGTTTGTCTCTGCTGTTTGTCTCTGTGATCCCCGAAGAGACAGAGTGAGACTGACAACAACTGTCTCCATGCTGCTGTTTGTCTCTGCTGTTTGTCTCTGTGATCACCGAAGAGACAGAGTGAGACTGACAACAACTGTCTCCATGCTGCTGTTTGTCTCTGCTGTTTGTCTCTGCTGTTTGTCTCTGTGATCACCGAAGAGACAGAGTGAGACTGACAACAACTGTCTCTATGCTGCTGTTTGTCTCTGCTGTGTGTCTCTGCTGTTTGTCTCTGCTGTTTGTCTCTGTGATCACCGAAGAGACAGAGTGAGACTGACAACAACTGTCTCTATGCTGCTGTTTGTCTCTGCTGTGTGTCTCTGCTGTTTGTCTCTGCTGTTTGTCTCTGTGATCACCGAAGAGACAGAGTGAGACTGACAACAACTGTCTCTATGCTGCTGTTTGTCTCTGCTGTGTGTCTCTGCTGTTTGTCTCTGCTGTTTGTCTCTGTGATCACCGAAGAGACAGAGTGAGACTGACAACAACTGTCTCTATGCTGCTGTGTGTCTCTGCTGTGTGTCTCTGCTGTTTGTCTCTGCTGTTTGTCTCTGCTGTTTGTCTCTGTGATCCCCGAAGAGACAGAGTGAGAATGACAACAACTGTCTCCATGCTGCTGTTTGTCTCTGCTGTTTGTCTCTGCTGTTTGTCTCTGTGATCACCGAAGAGACAGAGTGAGACTGACAACAACTGTCTCTATGCTGCTGTTTGTCTCTGCTGTTTGTCTCTGTGATCACCGAA
>NC_139650.1:12090628-12148128 GCF_964638095.1 Poromitra crassiceps | reverse complement strand
ACCTTCAGATCAAACCCCGGCCTGAACGAAAAGGACCAGAATCCACAAATATTCTGATGGGATATCTATGGACCATTTCTGATGCATATTCTGGGTTTTGTTGATATGAACTTGATATGGTGAGGACATAATGTCATGTGAATGTGAAGTAATAATATTCAGTCATGTATGTATTCCTATTGGAAAACGTACAGTAAGGAGTGATGATCATTCCCATGGAAAGACTGCCCTGTGTCCAAATGAATAAGTGTTGTTGAATGTGCTTGTGCCTCCCATCATCTTTGTCAGTGCATGTCCATATATCACATACTTGTATTGCTCGTCCAATGGGAATTCATGTTCTAGATGGTTACAATGGAGATCGAGTGCACTGACAGACATAAGCAGCGTCTGGATTGGATGCTTGGCTGTTTGGATGACTCTACTATGAAGGCAGAACCTCCTGGAGCCCAGCAGATGTGATGAAAACATCAGGGTGCTGATAATGAGAGCAGCTCTTACCTCGACACACGGTGCCGTTGTCCACAGGCTCGTTTCCAGCCTTGCACATGCAGCGGCCGATGGGTACCATCCACTCTCCGTCTCCGTTACAGTACAGCTTGATGGGCACGTCCACCTCCTCGGCGTTGGGGATGCAGACGCCCCTCGCCGCCACCAGGGAGGTGCTCTCGGCGCCCGACAGCGTCTCCTGGAACAGCGCCCCGTTGGTGATGATGCGGGGGCACTTGCGGTAGAAGACGCGGACGGCGATGAGCGACATGCAGCCGCCGTAGTCCTGGAAGGCCAGGTAGAAGCCGTTGCGCGACACCGGGCCGAAGCTCCTCACCTCGGTGTTGATCTTCATCACCCGGCCCCCGAGGTCCACCTGGGAGAAGCTCTCGTCCGCCGCGATGGTGTCCACCTTGATCCAGGGGTTCTCCATCCAAGGCGGGGAGGTCCTGCTGGCCGTGTCCGAGTCCGACTCGTAGTAGTACAGGTTGAACGTCTCTTTGCAGGAGCCCGGCACGTTGGGGATGCTGCTGCAGTCCCTCACCGAGAACTTCATCTCCACGTGGATCCGCTGCGCGCCGCGGCGCCGGATGTACTTGGTCCGGACCCAGTTGTTCTGGTTGTTGTCGAACACGTTGCAGACCTGGTACGTACGGATGGTGTTCATGTTTTCATCGTACCCGCTCACCTCCTCCCACTGTAGGCCGAGGACAGAGAGAGAAACCAGTCAGTCTACACAAGACTCTTCAATATATTTATAGGCTATATGACTATGTGATACGGTCTGGTGAAAAAAAAAGTGAAATCACACAAATCAATATAAAATGTTGTTTTGTTTTGTTTGTGGAAAAAAATTACACACATATTACACAAGTTTACCACTCGATTCCTAGGCTCGCCTGCCCTGCAGCGTGGCCTCGGCCCGCAGCTCGGCCACCGCATGGCCTTGCCCGCAGCTCGGCTGCTCTATTGGCATACGCAGCACACAATTGCTCAACCTCCCATCACTGATGACATCACTCACTGATGATATCACTTGCTCGAGTGACATCGCTGATGATGTCATAGACATTGTGACAGCATCAGTGACATCACAATTGCTCGAGTGACATCGCTGATGATGTCATAGACATTGTGACAGCATCAGTGACATCACAATTGCTCGAGTGACATCGCTGATGTTTATGGAATCTCACAATGTGGGACCAAAAACGTGACCAAAAACGTAGACGGACAGAGCTAACTTTTATGTATGATGATGTGTGTGTGTGTGTGTGCGTCTGCGTACGTGTGTGTGTGTGTGTGTGTGTGTGTGTGTGTGTGTGTGTGTGTGTGTGTGTGTGTGTGTGTGTGTGTGTGTGCGTCTGCGCGCGTCTGCGTGCATGTGTGTGTGTGTGTGTGTGTGTGTGTGAGAAGGCCACAGTAGTGGTGTCCATTATAGCAGTGACGGCTTTGAGTTGATAAATAAGTAAATAAATAAATAAAAATCACGCAGTCAACAACTGCTCTCTCATGACAATGAGTTGCAGCTTGAATTGACTGTATAATAGGACAGACTGAGTGATGATCTGTTCACTGGCACTTTGTACTGTCTGACAGGTAAGTCAATACACAGAGGCCTTTATTACAAAGATATAAGTCAGACTTGATGTTATGTACCGTAAATTCCGGACTATAAGACGCACCGGTGTATAAGCCGCGGGACCAAAATTGACTATTTTTTTCTTCTATAAGCCGCACCGGACTATAAGCCGCGGGTGTTTTGATGTTTAATTACCATATGAAAGGGTTCGTGCACAGAGAGGAATGTCGGGAAAGAGATCGCTGTTTGGGGAAGCTCCCATTTATTAACATTTCAACAAAACAAAACAAAAGTCAGGTCACTAATCCCCAGACAAAATCACACAACAATAGGCTACCGTATATGTGCAGCAAACCTGTAACCAGAGAAGTCAAGTCACTAATCCTCGTCTTCCTCTTCTTCCTGCGTACTGAAACCACCAAAGTCCTCATCTTCAGTGTCGGAAACGAACAGGTTCAGGGTGGCTTCGTCAACCACTCTCCTCTCTCCTTCAGGTGCCATGGCACGAGTCCGATACCTCACGAGTCCGACACCTCACGAGTCCGAAAAAAGAGGCTAACTTCCCCCAGACCCTAACCCAAAACCTAACCTCTCCCACCCCCACGCCTAAACCTAACATCCCCCAGACCCTAACCCAAAACCTAACCTCTCCCACCCCCACGCCTAAACCTAACCTCCCCCAGACCCTAACCCAAAACCATGAGGTGTCGGACTCGTGAGGTATCGGACTCGTGAGGTATCGGACTAGGGGGCAGTCCCCGTGGCGTCATCCTCTTCATCCCGCAGCAGTCCAGCGTTTTGGAACCCGTTGGTAATTGTGGATGTTTTCACACTCCTATAATATTCCGTGATCTTCCTTTGTGTGAATTCGCCGAAGTTTGTGATTTTCTCCTGATAGTCGGGAGGGAGTTGTTCAGTAGTTCTCCCCCGGACGGACAGTCCCTTTTGCCCAGGTTACGCGCGGCTGCTCTGTTTGATCGGCGGCTGCTCTCTTTTAATGCGAGATTGACTGCTTTCAACTTGAAAGCTGCCTCGTGTGAATTTCTGCGTACCTTCCCCATGGTAAGTGAGAGTGTTGCTTCTACTGCTCGTCTTGTTGTGAATATTCCTTGATCTTCCTTTGTGTGAATTCGCCGAAGTTTGTGATTTTCTCCTGGTAGTCGGGGGAGGGAGTTGTTGCCCGAGTGGCCGTTTGCTTACCGTAATTACCATATGTAAGTGGTGACGCACAGAGGGGATTGTCGGGAAGAGATGGCTGTTTGAGGAAGCTCCCATTTACCGTATTACAACATTTCAACAAAACAACATAACACAACACCACCGTTGTTTATTTTTACAGTGCACACAGTGTCCGCGGTGTGGTGAAAAGAGGGCAAGAGAGGAAATTAAAACAGAAGTGGATTTATAGTTAGAAAGAGTGCTAAAAAAGAGAGATTTTTTTTTTTTTTTTTTTTTTTTTCTGAAAAAATCCATAGATAAGACGCACCGTTATATAAGCCGCAGGGGCCAAAAAACGGGAAAAAAGCCGCGGCTTATAGTCCGGAATTTACGGTATTTGTACAAGGTCCAAGATGCATGCTTCATACACTATACAGTTAGACTCTCCTCATACTGGGGTTGGGATCAATTCACTTTTTAATTCAATTAATTCATATTGTGTGTGTGTGTAATTGCTATTCATCTTTTAATGATACAGCTTTCATTTTCAATTATTTCATTGCAGATTGGACGTGCGATTTGGGGGATTTTAAAGTACAACGAGAGCGCTTTGAAGTTCCCTACCTCCCCACCTCCTCTCCTGTCCTCTCATATAGACAGAGAGGAGGATCCATTGACATACTGACATTACACAAAGTGGAGAAGTGTCATTCAATCAGAGGCTGTGCTTGATGAGACAGCGTGGCCCACTTTCTTATCCTAGCTTCATACCACACGTTCATATCTACATAGTGTTCATTATTAGTTATTGACATTACGGAGAAAACTCCTTTCACTACTATGGCAGAGACAGTTTACAGTGAAAAAACATGACATCGATTTTTCATAATCAAAGTCACACACACACACACACACACACACACACACACACACACACACACCAATAAAATCGGCATAATCATATTACACAGGTAATCATGTGGAGAGAAAAAATGAAAGGGCAAATTTCACTTGAGGGTTTCTGGTAGCTTTTCCACTTTCAAAATCCACATAATGCAGACACATTTTGACAGCCTCCAGATGCTCCTCAGTGGTTTTCCTGCTGTGGATCAAACCCAGTTTCAAATGCCTGCATTCTAACCACCAAGTGAGTCATGACCTTGACCCAATACAAGGAAAACCCTGCTCTCAACCCCCAGAGAGAGAGAGAGAGAGCCAGTCACCAGGCTCAGCCTCCACCCTGCACCGCCTCTACCCCTCCACCCTGCACCACCTCTACCCCTCCACCCTGCACCGCCTCTACCCCTCCACCCTGCACCACCTCTACTCCTCCACCCTGCACCACCTCTACCCCTCCACCCTGCACCGCCTCTACCCCTCCACCCTGCACCACCTCTACCCCTCCACCCTGCACCGCCTCTACCCCTCCACCCTGCACCTCCTCTACTCCTCCACCCTGCACCGCCTCTACTCCTCCACCCTGCACCGCCTCTACCCCTCCACCCTGCACCGCCTCTACCCCTCCACCCTGCACCGCTTCTACCCCTCCACCCTGCACCTCCTCTACCCCTCCACCCTGCACCGCCTCTACTCCTCCACCCTGCATCTCCTCTACTCCTCCACCCTGCACCGCCTCTACCCCTCCACCCTGCACCACCTCTACCCCTCCACCCTGCACCGCTTCTACCCCTCCACCCTGCACCTCCTCTACCCCTCCACCCTGCACCGCCTCTACCCCTCCACCTCCTCTACCCCTCCACCCTGCACCGCCTCTACTCCTCCACCCTGCACCACCTCTACCCCTCCACCCTGCACCTCCTCTACCCCTCCACCCTGCACCGCCTCTACCCCTCCACCCTGCACCTCCTCTACCCCTCCACCCTGCACCGCTTCTACCCCTCCACCCTGCACCACCTCTACCCCTCCACCCTGCACCGCTTCTACCCCTCCACCCTGCACCGCTTCTACTCCTCCACCCTGCACCTCCTCTACCCCTCCACCCTGCACCGCTTCTACCCCTCCACCCTGCACCACCTCTACCCCTCCACCCTGCACCGCTTCTACCCCTCCACCCTGCACCGCTTCTACCCCTCCACCCTGCACCTCCTCTACCCCTCCACCCTGCACCACCTCTACCCCTCCACCCTGCACCGCCTCTACTCCTCCACCCTGCACCGCCTCTACCCCTCCACCCTGCACCGCCTCTACTCCTCCACCCTGCACCTCCTCTACCCCTCCACCCTGCACCTCCTCTACCCCTCCACCCTGCACCGCCTCTACTCCTCCACCCTGCACCTCCTCTACCCCTCCACCCTGCACCTCCTCTACCCCTCCACCCTGCACCGCCTCTACCCCTCCACCCTGCACCGCCTCTACTCCTCCACCCTGCACCTCCTCTACCCCTCCACCCTGCACCTCCTCTACCCCTCCACCCTGCACCGCCTCTACCCCTCCACCCTGCACCGCTTCTACAACTCCACCCTGCACCGCCTCTACTCCTCCACCCTGCACCTCCTCTACCCCTCCACCCTGCACCTCCTCTACCCCTCCACCCTGCACCGCCTCTACTCCTCCACCCTGCACCTCCTCTACCCCTCCACCCTGCACCTCCTCTACCCTCCACCCTGCACCTCCTCTACCCCTCCACCCTGCACCGCCTCTACCCCTCCACCCTGCACCGCCTCTACCTCTCCACCCTGCACCGCTTCTACCCCTCCAGCCTGCACCGCCTCTGCACCGCCTCTACTCCTCCACCCTGCACCTCCTCTACCCCTCCACCTCCCCCCTTCACTCTTCAGTTCACAGCTGACATAATTTCCCAAATTAGTGCCACTTAGTGAGGATTCTGACAGGGATTTTGACGGGTTGGGAGAAGAAAGTCACCCCTCTTGTTACAGCCCGCCGTCCTATCAAACACTCGCTCACTAATTAGAACAGCTTTAGCGCTTAATTCCCATGTCCCAATTAATCACTGATGCTCGGGTTGACCCACACACACAACCCAAGCCTTCATGAGCCAGCCCTGCTCAACACAACACAACCCAACACAACACAACACAACACAACACAACACAACACAACACAACACACAGTGATGTTCATGAGCCAGCCCTGCTCAACACAACACAACACAACACAACACAACACAACACAACACAACACACAGTGATGTTCACACCACACACAACATGTTTCAGGAAAGAGGACACAACAGACAAACATCTTCAAAAGCCACCATAGAATCTTGTTGATATGAATGTAGAGCAAAGAGCAAAATGTGCAGCTTTGAAACATTACATTTCAGTGATTGTGCTATATAGTTATATACATAATAGCTGAAATGTGTTTGTGGAAATAAGCACATGTACACACAAAAATGGCCGGTTATAATAAGTGTCGGGTTTTTCACTGGCAATTATTTGGAGTTGACAAGTGTTGATTGCTGTGTTTGTTCACTCACAGTCTGTGATGTGGCTCTGGGGTGGCGGTTGAAAACGAGTCTAAAAATGTTTCATTAACTTTGATGGTTGTGGAGTTATAAATACTGTCATACTGTAGCGACGCGCCGTCAATGTTTACACTGTCAGCTCATTTCACACTTTTATTTCTGAGAGTAACACTGAAGATTGTGTAAACCTTAAATGTGATCTCCAAGAATATTTCAGAGTACATGCCAATGTAAGTTTAAGTGCAGATTGGCATAGCTGTGTCATTGCAGCATACTACAGAGTGTGGTTGTCACTACCTCTGTCATTTTAAATACTTTGTGAATGCAAAACCTGACTAGTGTTGATACTGTAGCTAATAGGGCTGTCACTTTTTCCCAAAATAAAGTTCGAACAAACTTTAATTGCCCGCAAAATGTTCGAATATATTTGAAGTTTTTTCGTTAATTAATTTTTTATTTATTTATTTTTTATTTTTTGCTGCATCCAACTCGAGACAACTTTTCAGACCCTGGAGACAATCTTTCTCAGAAGAGACTAACGCGACAAATCTGGAGACTTTTGCTGAGATGGGATTAACATTACCAGCAAGCAGCAGTTGGTTAATTTTGGTTAATAAAAAATAAAAAATAAAAAATAATATTAATAATAATAATAATAATAATAATAATAATAATAATAATAATAATAATAATAATAATAATAATAATAATAATACAAAAAATAATAATTTGAACAGGTCAATTATACATTCAAACATGCCCTCTGCCCCCACATTCGAATTTCAAATAAAAAGTGACAGCCCTAGTAGCTAACCTGACTAGTGTTGATACTGTAGCTTTTAAAAATACAATGATTTGCTAAGCAACCACTGTGACTGCATGTACCCTGCCTGTCAAAGGTTTGAGGAGATGTGCCTTTACAAAAATGTCAAAGTACTGATTGATTGTCTAGCTATTTGCTCAGCTATTAACTAACATTCAGCTTAAAAAAAGGCCTGGAAAAAGATGCCTGTTAGCATGAAGAAAGTGTATACAGCAGTTACGTACAGCTGCTAGCCTAAGTGTTTTAATGTCATCGTCAAAAAAGGTTTGCATGTACGATTTTCTCAAACTAAAACCGTTCATGGGGTTAAGTTATTGCAAACTGACAGATAAAACGTCTATATATTAACATTTTCAAAAGCTAGAAGTCCCCAGACTTTGGACAGGCGGTCCACATGCTGCAGGGTCTTGGTGGAACAGTCAAGAGACAGATGCACGTACTGGTTGGCCCAGATGGACATCATCATCCTGGGTCACAAGCAGCCATTGACCTCCATCATCATCCTGGGTCACAAGCAGTCATTGACCTCCCCACTTTTGCTCCAACTGTTCAATCTGCTCCAACTGTTCAATCTGCTTTACTCGTCTGTCTGGCGATTAAACAAGAGAGGACAGACTGTGACTGGTGCTAAGCCCCTGAGCATCGCACAATCAAACTTTACAGGGGGATTTGGGGGGGGGGGGGGGGGTATCCTAGCCTAGGATGTGGCCATTCTCAGTATCAGTATTTCTGGTGATTTTGGTACTTGGAGAGGTGTGAAGTAATAACAGAAAAATAAAGCACTAATATGACGATGCCAGTTCCACACAGTCACCAACTATAAAACACATCCCTGTCCCTGTGTACAAGCCAGTCAAATCTTTTGCTCCAGTTTCTATGTAGACGCTGGACCGTCTACATGAAACTGACCAATCAGCGCAAAGAGGAGGGCGGGCCTTCCAGAAGGACCAGTCAATCAGAGCAGTGTCTCATAGCATAAGCAAAAGCAACATTTTTGGTAGGTGTGAACAAACACTGGGAAGTCAATCGCTAAAGCTAGAACTAAACCATTTTTAATGGGAAAGAAAAGATGTATTTTATAGACACCAGGTAATGATATACAACGCTACAAAAGCAAATGGAATGAATGTGTTGGGGGAGGACTACAGGGGGAAGTGTTGGGGGAGGACTACAGGGGGAAGTGTTGACAGTGTTGGGGGAGGACTACAGGGGGAAGTGTTGAAGGAGGACTACACTGGACTACACTATGGGAGGACTACAGGGGGAAGTGTGGGGGGAGGACTACAGGGGGAAGTGTTGGGGGAGGACTACAGGGGGAAGTGTGGGGGGAGGACTACAGGGGGAAGTGTTGGGGGAGGACTACAGGGGGAAGTGTTGAAGGAGGACTACACTGGACTACACTATGGGAGGACTACAGGGGGAAGTGTGGGGGGAGGACTACAGGGGGAAGTGTTGGGGGAGGACTACAGGGGGAAGTGTTGGGGGAGGACTACAGGGGGAAGTGTTGACAGTGTTGGGGGAGGACTACAGGGGGAAGTGTTGAAGGAGGACTACACTGGACTACACTATGGGAGGACTACAGGGGGAAGTGTTGGGGGAGGACTACAGGGGGAAGTGTTGAAGGAGGACTACAGGGGGAAGTGTTGAAGGAGGACTACAGGGGGAAGTGTTGGGGGAGGACTACAGGGGGAAGTGTTGGGGGAGGACTACAGGGGGAAGTGTTGAAGGAGGACTACAGGGGGAAGTGTTGAAGGAGGACTACAGGGGGAAGTGTTGGGGGAGGACTACAGGGGGAAGTGTTGAAGGAGGACTACAGGGGGAAGTGTTGAAGGAGGACTACAGGGGGAAGTGTTGGGGGAGGACTACAGGGGGAAGTGTTGAAGGAGGACTACAGGGGGAAGTGTTGGGGGAGGACTACAGGGGGAAGTGTTTTGATGGAGGGGCCCTGCTGGTCACGGCCTCTCGGCCCGGCTTTCATCACAGCCATTGGAGGGAAGCAAATGGGCCATAATAATAATAAGAGCCTAACGATCAAGTGCCAAGTGTGAAATGAGAAGAAACGTCTTCATTTTCACAGCTTCCCCCAACCTCCTCTTTACCCACAATGCTGTTCAACCTCCTCTTTACCCACAATGCTGTTCAACCTCCTCTTTACCCACAGTGCTGTTCAACCTCCTCTTTACCCACAGTGCTGTTCAACCTCCTCTTTACCCACAGTGCTGTTCAACCTCCTCTTTACCCACAGTGCTGTTCAACCTCCTCTTTACCCACAGTGCTGTTCAACCTCCTCTTTACCCACAATGCTGTTCAACCTCCTCTTTACCCACAATGCTGTTCAACCTCCTCTTTACCCACAGTGCTGTTCAACCTCCTCTTTACCCACAGTGCTGTTCAACCTCCTCTTTACCCACAGTGCTGTTCAACCTCCTCTTTACCCACAGTGCTGTTCAACCTCCTCTTTACCCACAGTGCTGTTCAACCTCCTCTTTACCCACAATGCTGTTCAACCTCCGCTCTTTACCCACAGTGCTGTTCAACCTCCGCTCTTTACCCACAGTGCTGTTCAACCTCTGCTCTTTACCCACAGTGCTGTTCAACCTCTGCTCTTTACCCACAGTGCTGTTCAACCTCCTCTTTACCCACAATGCTGTTCAACCTCCTCTTTACCCACAATGCTGTTCAACCTCCTCTTTACCCACAGTGCTGTTCAACCTCCTCTTTACCCACAATGCTGTTCAACCTCCTCTTTACCCACAGTGCTGTTCAACCTCCTCTTTACCCACAATGCTGTTCAACCTCCTCTTTACCCACAGTGCTGTTCAACCTCCTCTTTACCCACAATGCTGTTCAACCTCCTCTTTACCCACAATGCTGTTCAACCTCCTCTCTTTACCCACAATGCTGTTCAACCTCCTCTTTACCCACAGTGCTGTTCAACCTCCGCTCTTTACCCACAGTGCTGTTCAACCTCCGCTCTTTACCCACAGTGCTGTTCAACCTCCGCTCTTTACCCACAGTGCTGTTCAACCTCCTCTCTTTACCCACAGTGCTGTTCAACCTCCTCTCTTTACCCACAGTGCTGTTCAACCTCCGCTCTTTACCCACAGTGCTGTTCAACCTCCTCTCTTTACCCACAGTGCTGTTCAACCTCCTCTTTACCCACAGTGCTGTTCAACCTCCTCTTTACCCACAGTGCTGTTCAACCTCCGCTCTTTACCAACAGTGCTGTTCAACCTCCTCTTTACCCACAGTGCTGTTCAACCTCCTCTTTACCCACAGTGCTGTTCAACCTCCTCTTTACCCACAGTGCTGTTCAACCTCCTCTTTACCCACAGTGCTGTTCAACCTCTGCTCTTTACCCACAGTGCTGTTCAACCTCCGCTCTTTACCCACAGTGCTGTTCAACCTCCTCTTTACCCACAGTGCTGTTCAACCTCCGCTCTTTACCCACAGTGCTGTTCAACCTCCTCTTTACCCACAGTGCTGTTCAACCTCTGCTCTTTACCCACAGTGCTGTTCAACCTCCGCTCTTTACCCACAGTGCTGTTCAACCTCCTCTTTACCCACAGTGCTGTTCAACCTCCGCTCTTTACCCACAGTGCTGTTCAACCTCCTCCCTTTACCCACAGTGCTGTTCAACCTCCGCTCTTTACCCACAGTGCTGTTCAACCTCCGCTCTTTACCCACAGTGCTGTTCAAGTAGGGATGCAACAGTATGATTTTTTGACGGTATGATAACCTTGGACAAAAATACCAAGGTTTCACGGTATCGCGGTATTGCGGACCTTTATGTGGCATAAAAAATGCCAATGAACAAAATGTATTTTATTTTCTAACAGTTTGCTGAATTGTGGACTGAGAAAAAATAAAGTCATGTTAATGTAACCTCCAACTGTAATGACAGTTAACTGGCAAGTATGTGTGTGCTTTGGTAATATAGTACTGTTCTTACTTATAAATGTAAACGATTTAGTTCATCTAATTAATTTGATGTAAAACTAAAACATAACAATCAAATACACGCTTTTCTTTTGTAATGGGTGAACACTGGACACAAATAATGATTGTTTCCTCACACATACACCCCCACTCTGTCTCACACAGGATACACACACACACACACACACACACACACACAGCCCTGTCCCTGTTTCTGTTTCTGTCTCTCTCTCTCTCTCTCTCTCTCTCTCTCTCTCTCTCTCTCTCTCTCTCTCTCTCTCTCTCTCTCTCTCTCTCTCTCTCTCTCTCTCTCACACACACACAAAGTTTGTGCATAATTTTCCACTGCCAGTTTGGAGGAATCTTTCGTCATTATCTAATGTTACTTCTCTTCAGTGCAATACGTTTTGATAACGACCTGCTGTACAGCGACGTTCGCTCAGTCAACTAACGTGTCATTAACGTTAGATAGAGGAGAAAGATAGCTGGTGTTAGCTAGCTTATTAGCCATGTTAGCTGCCTCAGTGGGTAACGTTAGCCTATAGAGAGTATTTATCTGACGTTTGTTAGCTACTCCTCAAACCTGCGGGTGGAAATGGTTTATGTCCAATGCGATGTATGTTGAAGCAAGACAACGTTTTAATGTACCGGTACCTTGAATTTGACAAATAACGACGGGTCGTGCTCACGCAGATCTAAGCCCTGGCCATCCTAGCCTCAACGCGAGACTCATCAGTCATTCGGATGAGTCTTGCGTTGAGGCTATGGCCATCTGTATTTTTACAATAGCCGAAATATTCCCATACAGCCGAGTGCCGACGTCGTCTTTTTAGATGGGGAGAAAGTTCAGGGGGGTCCTTGCGTTCTCCTGCTTTATCATACACACGGTTGTAGTCAAGGACAGCTCCTCACTACTGTGCGTCTAGGTAGGCATGCAGCCAGGGGGAGGGGCCACGTAAGCTGCACTCTGCAAAGCGACCTGGGCACTTTGTTTTGGGGAAACAGCTGATACCGTGGAGAAGGTATGACGGCAAATCTTAGTGGTTTTGATACCGTGACTTTTTCAAACCGCGGTATACCTTCAAACCGGAAACCGCTGCATCCCTATGTTCAAGAGCTGGTCATGTGTTTGAAGGAGGCAAGGTGGAGGTAAGGGTGGCAGCGGGGGTCAAGAAGGATTAGTTCAAGGGGTCCTGAGATAAGCATGGAAACTAATAATCTAGCTGTTTTCATCTTTCACAACATTGGGAAATGTGTGCAAGTCAACTAGCCTACATGATGAGATCATGTGATCATGATCACATGATGAGATCACGTTATCATGATCACATGATCTCATCATGTACTCATGATAAGAGCCGCAGGAATGAGTCCAGAAAACATGGACGCTAACACTCCCGGTTCTTCACTGTTTTCGCCTATGGGATTTTTGAATGGGTTTTTGGCGCGATGCTTCAAATAAGGTCTGTGGTTAACGCAAGCGTATTCAAACGCGAACCTGTGTTCAGTAGGATAATCTTCACACGAGGACCACTTTTATGAGTTTTGAAGCTTTTACGTGCCGTTAAAAGGGCGGCTAGCTAGCAAACGGCTAAATGAGACTACACTGTTGAGTCGACGGGGATATTATACGTCAATAACGTCATCACTTCAAAGGACGAACATGGAAATTCTCTTTCCCTCACCTGGTTCAGCCCAGGGTAATCAGTGCACAGCAGCGCACACATCAACAACACTCCAGGTTGAGTGGTGACGTGACTACACTGTGTGTGACTACACTGTGTGTAGTTCTGGATTAGTTTAGCACAAGCTTTTTACTTCTAGGGCTCGCATTTACGCTTCAAAACTCATGAAAGTGGTCCTCATGTGTGAAGATTATCCTGCTGAACACTGGTTCACGTTTGATTAATCTTGCGTTGCCCAGAGACCTTATTTGAAGCATCGCGCCAAAAACCCATTCAAAAATCCCATAGGCAGAAACAGTGAAGAACCCAGGAGTCCGGGACTTCCGCGTTCCGACTACAAAAATACATCATCCCTGGTGCTCTCTGTGGCTGTGGCGGGCTCATTGTTAAAGCTAGAGTAAAGATACTGGTAATATCATATGAAACTAGAAGACATAAGTCATGCTAGCTTGCAGGGAAGGAGGCTAAATAACACTCCAAAATTGGGCTACATTTTGGTGAGGGAAAAACTGGCTTGGCCATTTTCAAAAGGGTCCCCTCTCACCTGAAGATATGTGACTGAGACATGCCCACTTGATGCTAATTCATTGCAGTTTTTGGCCAAAGAAAAAAGAAACGTAGTTCTTTTGCATGCAGTATAACTGTTATTTTCACACTTATCCATTTGAATACTGGGATCCCTAAAGCTGAGACTCTTGTGGATTCAGTGTATTGATGTGTCCCCATATGGCTACTATGTCCGCATAGCAGCCATTTCATTGCAGTGAGACCATTTTTCTAAACTTGACCTCACTGTATAAAATGACCAATTGTGACATCTAGGATAATCACATGAAACTTTACAACCACATTTTTGAGCAATCATGTGACATGTTACATTGCTAAATGTGAGTTCCCTCTCTGTGCATTCAGTGAGAGTGCCAGTGTGACATCATCAGTGATGGCATAAAATGCATAGTGACATCATCCGTGATGTCATAACTCATAGTGACATCATCAGTGATGTCATAAATCCCTATCGATGCAAAGTGACATCATCAGTGATGTCATAAATCCTACCCTGTTGACATTATTACATGACAAGCAATAAAGTAAAGTAATAGATGGTGGGATTAGTATGGGTATGAACCAAGGAACCAGAGCTCTTCCCTCGGTAGAACCAGAAGAGAACCAGAAGTACTGTTAAGGCGCCCTGCAGTGATTGTCGCCATACCTAAGAATCCAAACACTCTCAAACACTCTTCAAGAAGGATTCAAGCAACAACTTCAGCCTAAGATGTTCTTCCCAGATGGCTATGTGTACAGTGGTTCTGATGGCTGGTACCCTGCAGTGCCATCTCTTCAAGGATCATCCAGGGTGGGAATGGAACCTGAGAGCCCGGCCGAGATCCGCCGCTTATACTTGCAATCATGCAACTTCATCAATCACGCGGTTACAACATATAGGACTTGGCCGGTGCATGAGGGGTCAGGGGGCCAGGTGGAGGGGCTGGTCCAGCCCATGGCTCCTCCTCACCAACCCTCACCGGTGAAGTCGGGTGGCCATCCACCTGCGTTGGGACATGGGGAGTTGAATAGGTCAGATAGGGTGTACCGTCCGACTCGCCAGTCCACAACGGCGCAATACCAACATCACCAAGGCGTCCTTACCTGGCAGCCACCACCTCCCAGGGCTTCTAGCTATCCAGCAGCTCATGTACCTAACCCTAACCCACCACTTCACCCAACCCACTCACCATGGAAGCACAAGCAGAAGCAGAAGACCCGTGGCCTATTATATCAGCATTTAGCAAATTCCCGGAAAGACGCCCACCAGTCTGCTGCAGGAGGATGGAACGCGGATAGGAAAGAGTCTAGTCTCCGACCTGCCGGAGGCCGAGGGACGGGCCCACCAGCCCAACTTCACTTTCCACGTCTCCGTCGGAGAGATCAGCTGCCCAGGCCCAGGGCCCAGCCAGGAGGCAGCCAAGCACAAAGCAGCCAAAACGCCTCTGAAGATGCTCAGGGGAGGCCTGGGAGACAAGCACCTCCTCAACACCGCCCAACTGTGGTGGGAGTGCCGCAGCTGCACCACCAGGCAGAGAGGTACTACCCTCCACCACCACAAGGTGCTGCTCCACATCATCCAGACAATCACAGCTACCGCCCTCACCATAGCGCTGCCTACCGTCAGCCTGAAGAAGTCGGCTATCCTTCCCGGCCTGACGACGCCTATCAAAGCCCTTACGACAGTTTCCACCCGCGTGATGACAGACATCAGCCTCAGCACGGGCCGTGTTACAGTCAGCCTGGTAATGGCTACCGCCCTTCGTATGGTGCAGCCTCCCACCTGCCCCATGACAACTACCCTCCTCTGCCTGGTTACCCTCGTCGCCATGGGGACAGCCACAGTGTGCCTCACCTATTCTCACTACTATAACAAGGTAGAGCATGTCAGTTGAGCAGGCATGCTAGAAACGAGTGGTATTTCTAGTGTAAATGGCAGCCTGGAATGAGAGACCATCCTGAAGATCACTACCATTCGGCTGATGTCTACCATCACAATCGCGATGATCACGACTACTGTATTGTCAAGAGGACAGACGGTGTTGGCCTGCCTGACCGTGGAGGCGACCCTGAGGACGTCTACTACGACCCTCGTGATGATTAGTGCAGGCGTTCAGATAAGCGCTACCCAGGTGACTAAGCTGTAGCTCAGGAGGTAGAGCGGGTCGTCTACTAATCGCTTTGGATAAAAGAGGTCGGTGGTTCGATCCCCGGCTCCTCCGGTTTGCATGTCGAAGTGTCCTTGGGCAAGATACTGAACCCCAAATTGCTCCTGATGCTTCTGCTAGTTTGCCGCTGTCGGTGTGTGAATGGGGTGAATGTAGCTACTCATTGAGTGCGTTTACTTGCACACTAATAAACCGTTTATTATCTATTTCTAGAGTTACTTGATTATCAAGTGGTCATGTAAACGGCCTCCTGTACCGGGATAAAGGCCATAAACGCTTTATGAGAGAAGCCATAAACACACCCAGGTTTCTGTTGAGTCATCAGGTTCATTCATGCAGTCAAGGTCCACTCACACACTTTGAGATGAGTTCCCACTATTTACTAAGTGCATCATGTCAGTTAGGGCTCCTCAATAGGAAAAATGTTGAGAATCACTGGACTAAAGTATAAAATGTTTACAGATTGGATCCTCTTTGTTTAACATATTGAAAAATGAAATGTCCAAGGTACTCTGTAGAATGTAGGGAAACAGTGGAGGGATATATCCAGAAGGAGGTGGTAATGCAACATAAAGGATGCCAACTGCCATAAAACACCACGGAAGAAGAAGGATTTATTACATCACTGATGACATCGCAATTGCTCGAGTAACATCACTGATGACATCATCTTCTTCTAATGGCTTTCCCGGTAGACTGGATGCCTTGCGGCAGGCACATTGCTGCCTCTCACAGAATATTACTCAAATTCCAGACTCTGGGTTCCGCCCCCTCCTCAATGTTCCTCCCTCTGGCCGCCTCGCTCTCCTATTCGACCTCCGTGTTCCCGGACCTCCCTCGCGGCCGATGCTCTCTAAGTTCGCTACTGATGACATCACAATTGCTCAAGTGACATCGCTGATGACATCATCACTGATAACATCACAATCGTGACTGAACCACACCGCCGCCAACCACAGACACACACCGCCACCCACTTAGCCAATCCTAACTAAGAATTGCAACATCAGCAGTACATCAGAAAACTATAAACAGTTTTGCAGGCATTCATTTAATTATTGAGAGTTGATCGGAGTTAAGGTGTGGACCAGTGATGCTGCCATGCATGCACAAATGACATCACTGGTTCACAACTTAACTCAAATCAACTCTCAAAAACTGTCAAACTAAATGAATGACTTCAAAGCTGTTTACAGTTTACTGATGTAATGATACAAAGCTGGTTGAAAATGGGTGGATTGTTCCTGTAAGGTGTGGCTCACATGTATCTCATCTCTTACATAAGTTGCCACACGACCTAAGAGCCAACTTCCAGAACTTTTTTTTTATATCAAATATTTTTATTGGACATAGCCTTCCTGTTGTGTGAACAGATATTTACCAAAGATGTATAGCACTCAAGTTCAGAGGTCATGTGCTATTCCTATACGGTCTAGCAGTCAAACATTAAACATTTGTGGACATGAATGAACTGCCTTGCCAAGACTGATGGCAAGACTGGAACCAATGGTTCAAGTACGGGTCAGGAAACCTCACCCCATTGAAAGAGTTCGCTTATTTGTGTAAGGTAACCTGTCTGTTGCTGGCAAAGCTTTAACATATGTGGAGCAGTTGTCCGGATCTTCCATATTTCTATGACAGCTGAACTGCTAGTTGTCACTTTCTGCAAGCAGTTTGGCTCCGCCCACAAAATACGTCATCACTGTTTACAAATATAAAAAGGGTCTATTGAGATTGACTTATCTGCCCAACACTACGTACGTATTGTCACGTTTTTGCATTGCGATCAATTTAATTTTGATATATTGATATAATTTTGATATATTGATATATTGTCCCATCCATCCCTATTTATTAATATACTGTGATAAATGTCTGCTCGTGCGTGCCACTGCCTCTGTACTGTTACAGTACCAAGACACATTCATTTACTGTACTTGCTAATTGAATTGATTCTCATTCTGATTGTAATTGTTGTTAGACCACCTTGTATATTGTTAATAAGCTACGTTCCCACACACGTCTTCTTGTGCCCAATAACTCTGGCGTGGTACAGAGCTTGTCATTTATATAGTGCTACAGCAGCACTACAGTGCTACAGCAGCACTACTGCGTGACGTGCAGCTCCTCTCTGTGTGCAGATAACCTGTCTAAAGAGTGGATGGATGGATGGTGCTGGTTAGAGTGTGGCAGTAACAGTTGATTGAGGCTTACTCTATGTTAGCTGCTCCCCCGTCCTCCTCCTGGAGTTATACGAGCTGTTACAGTTCAGTGATGCTCTCTGGGAATCGATCACTCCTCGGCCGCTCCAGGAGGGAGAGAAAAGTTCAGCTGACCTGCAATCTATAAGTCTCCCTGACAGTCGCTCTCTGCCTTATCTGTGAAGCCGAGCGCAGTGCCCTGTCAGGCCTGAGTTATACACTGAGCCTGTACCCCCCCTACAAGCTGCAGTGCACTGTCAGACCTGAGTTATACACTGAGCCTGTACCCCCCCTACAAGCTGACACTATTCCCCAGAGACACATTTTCAGCTCATTCACCAGCTGAAAAGAGAGAGGACGTCTTGGGCCTCATACCAGACCTTTGTGTAGCATCTAGTTACTGAAGTCCTCTACAGGCACACACACTCTCTGCTGGGGCTATACGCTGCTGCTGTTTGACATTTTGCTGACGCTCAAAAGCAGATTGGTTTACAGTATGAGAGAGCAGGTAGGAGTTTCAATGCACTGCTCCAAGACACATGTCAAGTGAAGTTTATTTGTGCGAACCTTAGGGCTGTCACTTTTTCCCAAAATAAAGTTCGAACGAACTTTAATTGCCTGCAAAATGTTCGAATATATTCAAAGTTTTTTGGGGGGTTTTGCAGGCCAGGCCACCGGGCATCGGCCCGACGTGTTAGCTTGGCCGCTCACAGTCACAACACTGCCTCACAGACTTGGCTGCATCCAACTCGAGACAACTTTTCAGACCCTGGAGACAATCTTTCTCAGAAGAGACTAACGCGACAAATCTGGAGACTTTTTCTGACATGGGATTAACATTACCAGCAAGCAGCAGTTGGTTAATTTTGGTTAATAAAATAAATAAATAAATAAAATAAATAAATAAATAAAAAATAAATCGAACAGGTCAATTATACATTCGAACATGCCCTTCTCCCCCACATTCAAAGTTAAATTTGAATTTCAAATAAAAAGTGACAGCCCTAGTGAACCTTGATCACAGTTAGCGTCCCAAAGGAAACAACACCAAATATTATGACAGATTCACACACAAAAAGCAGGATTTATCGGCATGTCATTGTTATCGGCAGATAGCGGTTTTAAAAGGAAATATCGGCATCGACCCAAAACGAATATTTCTGCAGATATGATAGGCCGATCAAATGATGCATTAATAATGCCCAAATGTTCAAAGATTGAGTAAATGCTTGACGTCATGTCCCCGGTGCGGGTTGGGGTTAGCATTGTAGACGGTGGGCCGTCATGAGAAGAGCAGGCATGATCAGGTGTTCATTCCACAGGAGAGACTTGATGTTCTCTGAAATTAGCTGGGGGAAAATGTGCTCATATATATATATATATATATATATATATATATATATATATGTATCCAATATCGTGCATCCTGCTTTAGTGCTGCTATCACAAGTATCAAATAAAGCTGCTGATATGTCAGCAGTTTTCTGCTGTTCACACTGCGAGCTCCACACAGCAACAAGTCACCAGAAGTCCATTGGCTTCCGATACAGCTGAGAGAGCAGGACAACTTGGATGGTGTGGAGGGTCAATGAGCTTCTCTAGCCAATCAAAGTTATCCATAGATGAGTTTTCCACGGTCATCATCAGCCACTAGGGCTGGCACGGATCAGAAAACCCACGGATCGGATCGCGTGACGGATTTTGAGCCACGGATCACGGATTTTTCGGATCAGCAAACAAATATATATATCAGATTTTTTCTCTCAAAATTTGATTTTCGATTAGATTTTTTTAATACTATTATAATTCTCTAACCATTTGTTGCCCTGCACAGCTCAAAAAATATTTTTTTGTCATAAGTGACACAATGTATGCTTTTACTCTGAAGGCAGAACGACCCAACTTCCTGTTTTAGGTGGCACTGCTATGCCTAACTTCGTGGCTGTTGCTTGCACCAGCCACATGACACGGGTACAGACCTACAGACCAGACCGCAGGTCAGTCTGGAAATATAACGTTGATGCTACGTTAAGCTACTCAGTGGCCCCACGTGTTGTTTTGTTGTTATGTGTCCTAAGGCAACATTTCACCGTCCGGTGATAATGTGTTTGTGAAACGTGTGCGCGCGCGTGTGTGTGTGTGTGTGTGTGTGTGTGTGTTGTGGCTCTCGTTATCTGACTTGTGCAGCCCGCAGCACGCTGATCGCATTCCTGTGCTTTTTCAGAGGTGTTGAAATAAGTTTGTGTGACGCTGTCTTTAGTAGCCACTAGCCACAGCCTTCAGACATACTTTACAGCAGCGACAAGGGATGAGGAAGCTCACTTGTGCTTGCCATGATTATGCCATGATTATGTCCGCGGACCATTGACGTTCCGAACCGCGTTCCGAACCGTGGGGGCTGATCCGTACGGGTCACGGATTATCCGTGATCCGTGCCAGCCCTATCAGCCACCAACAGCCATTTAGATTTGTGCCTTTCCTTGTCTCTGTACATGAGTTATCATGAACAACACTTCTGCCTGGCACCTGCAATATACATGAGATGTTGATTACAGCTCATTCTCTATAGCTTTGATTTGAAAGACTACAGGAACAATTATGTACTAAAATTATGCTTGGAAAAAGACTGCATCCATCATCGGGGTCAATAGTCATCTCTGAGATAGTTTAGATTTGTTTTCTTTTTCTTTTTTGATGAACGCTGCCTAATTACTCCCAAATCATTCATCAAACAGATGTGTTGTGAGAGGAAATTAGTGGTGTACGATATTGGATTTATTTATTCAACTTTTTTGTCGATAGTCGTTATGCCGATATTTTCCAACTCTTCTGGCTGATTGATGATGTCGATACCGTTATATCAACCCGATCTCTACCGTAAATTCCGGACTATAAGACGCACCGGTGTATAAGCCGCGGGACCAAAATTGACTATTTTTTTCTTCTATAAGCCGCACCGGTCTATAAGCCGCGGGTGTTTTGATGTTTAATTACCATATGAAAGGGTTCGTGCACAGAGAGGAATGTCGGGAAAGCGATGGCTGTTTGGGGAAGCTCCCATTTATTAACATTTCAACAAAACAAAACAAAAGTCAGGTCACTAATCCCCAGACAAAATCACACAACAATAGGCTATATGTGCAGCAAACCTGTAACCAGAGAAGTCAAGTCACTAATGCTCGTCTTCCTCTTCTTCCTGCGTACTGAAACCACCAAAGTCCTCATCTTCAGTGTCGGAAACGAACAGGTTCAGGGTGGCTTCGTCAACCACTCTCCTCTCTCCTTCATTGTCACTCAAAACCAACGAACTCCTCTTCATCTATAGCTGTGTTTCCATTACAGTTTTTCGCAAAAGAATTGCGATATTTCTACAACTTCGACAATGTACAATTGCGACTTGTAGGCGTTTCCATTGAAGTTGCGTTTGAGTGATTCCCCGTTGCAGCAGCTGCCACAGTGATTACGCACGGGGATCTGCCCCATATCCCGTCCCCTGCATGCTCAAATCCAACCAATGGTCAATGGAAATCCCAACATGAAGTTACAATGCATATAAACGAGCCTGATTATCAATTCAAAAGAAAATGAGTCGCAAAATGTTGCTGGCTGCGTGAATGCAGTCAGCGCGACAGGCAGAGGAAAAAAGGTAGCCTAATAGCCTACAACTGGTCCGATTTAGAGATGGAGGGGGGAAAAGGCTGATTTGGTTCTATAATTGCACCTGAAACGTGTGCAATGTAGCCTACTCACAGTCACTGTATTCACTTCAGACAGCACCACCGCACCAGTGTGTGCTTTTCATCCTCTCATCTCGCCGCTGTGCCAAATGCGCGCACACAGGCAGCCTGCTGTCACCATGGACCGATTTCTGCCATTAAACATTATCTAATTTGCCCGGCTACGCTTTTGCACAACACTCGTCTTTCTGCTAGGTAGCGTTGCTTCAAAGTTTTCCACTTGCTGCGGAGGTTTTGACACGGCTATCGAACCTTACTTACCAAACTTATTTTCCGCTCCTTTTCCAAGGGATAATATGGGTCACATGACGTGCAAATGCGAAAAATGTGTTTCCATTACACTTTTGCGATAAACTGCTATATCGACACGTCTGAAAAACCACCTCATGATCATCTACTGCTCGTTCTCATGCTGTCGAGAACGAGCAAAGCTTTTTTTTGGTGAAAGAATCCTCCAGGGCGCTTCTTGTTAACAGTCCGAGTGAGTGGCAGGTCGAACGTCAAAGGCACTTCATCCATATTTATGATCTGCTCCGGTTCGATGGAATATTCCTTGATCTTCCTTTGTGTGAATTCGCCGAAGTTTGTGATTTTCTCCTGGTAGTCGGGGGAGGGAGTTGATGGGCTTGTGGCCGTTTGCTTACCGTAATTACCATATGTAAGTGGTCACGCACAGAGGGGATTGTCGGGAAAGAGATGGCTGTTTGAGGAAGCTCCCATTTACCGTATTACCGTAACATTTCAACAAAACAACATAACACAACACCACCGTTGTTTATTTTTACAGTGCACACAGTGTCCGCGGTGTGGTGAAAAGAGGGCAAGAGAGGAAATTAAAACAGAAGTGGATTTATAGTTAGAAAGAGTGCTAAAAAAGAGAGATTTTTTTTTTTCTGAAAAAATCCATAGATAAGACGCACCGTTATATAAGCCGCAGGGGCCAAAAAACGGGAAAAAAGCCGCGGCTTATAGTCCGGAATTTACGGTAATTATTATTTTTTTTATAGCAACGTTTTTGGAAGAACGTTGCTATGTTACAATTTCGGCTCCGAAAAATTGTAAAATGCTAACATACGTTTATCCAGGGGTGGGCGTGGTTTCCGGAGATTTTCCGTTTTTAACCCCTCCCGCCACCCTAACTCTAAACCTAAAATCTCAGAACGTGATTAGAATATGATCACAGGAGAACATGATTATGATTAGTATGAAGTAACGTATTTTTACGCTTCATAGCGGCACAATTAACCAAGTGTCTGGCTGTGTGCAGTGTGAACGCAGCAGGGTAAGACCTGGCTGTGTGCAGTGTGAACGCAGCAGGGTAAGAGACCTAAGACCACTCACAATTTAAAAGCTTTCATTGTTTTGACATCACATGAATTGTGTATTTTCCCTGTCTTGTCATTACAGTGTCTGAATTAACCTGCACTGGTTTCAGAATCAGAGAGCCACATTAGCCCATCTGTCACTGACAAAAGTCAATAAATAATTCACAGAAAAGCAGGCAGAGAAGCCAGTGGAAAAGTCCCGAGGCACAGTTGTCCCATTTGCAGTTGTGGGGAATCTGTCAGAGTAAGAGTGGCTTCCCTGCAGGGACAGGGTACAAATCACAGCCACTCTCTGCCTTCAATTACCAAGAGAGAGGCAACGCCATGCAGCCAACTCCAGCAGGAGACCCTGCCTCATAGAGAGGACAGACACACACACACACACACACACACACACACACACACACACACGTACACGTACACACACACACACACATGTACACACACAAACACACACACACACACACACACACACACAGACACACACACACACGTACACGTACACACACAAACACACACACTCATACACACTCTCTCTTTCTCTCACACACACACACACACACACACACACACACACACACACACACACAGACATAAGTAGAATTGTCTGCTCCAGTCAACTTCAATGACTCAACTGTTAATGCACAACATGTGAAACTAGACAAACAAGCTTCCTATTGCGTCTTTAACTGCCACTCCACCAAACATGTGGATTATGTTTTGCATCTTTTCCTTCATAATTCCCGAGATATAATTTCACAGACTTTAATTGGGAATCATAGCAAATTAGTGGTCACTCCAAATCTACAATGAGTCCCATACAATGACATTTGTTCAAAAAAAATTAGCAGTGACGAAACACGAGGGCTATGTAAAAAAAAAAAAAAAATACGCCATTTTGGTCAGCTACACATGTCAACTATTACGCGTAAACAAGCTCAACCTTATTCCAAAGGAATTCTAATACAATGCATCATTGCTACATCGTGACAAACTTTTCCCAAAGTATTACAACATGGCCGACATGTTGCCTTCTTATAGCTCTGTTGTCTTGTGTGTCCTGAAGTGACACTCCACATCCATAATGATAACCTGCACGTCATTCTGTCCCCTCCTCTGCATCTCACTCATCTTTCCCCAGTGTGTGTGTGTGTGTGTGTGTGTGTGTTTGTGCGTGTTTGTGTGTGTGTGTGTGTGTGTGTGAGTGTGTGTGTGAGTTAGCTCCCAGCGGTCATAAGTCTATCTCCAATTGACTGCTGTTGACAGTGCCTCAAGGAGCGAGGCAGAGAGCAGGTCAGGAGGTGTGACCTCACGTTCACGCGTCTCTCTCAGCTCCACTTGAGAAGAAAACATTGAGCACTTAACCCTGCTCTGCTGCTGCTGCTGCTGCTGCTGCTGTCCATACATCAGCTCCATATCAACCAGCACAAACCCTGCTCTGCTGCTGCTGCTGCTCATACATCAGCTCCATATCAACCAGCACAAACCCTGCTCTGCTGCTGCTGCTGCCCATGCACCACCATCTTATGACATCACTGATGATGTCACAACTTTGCATCTCATGACATCACTGATGACATCATCAGCGCTTCACCATGCAACCCGTTCTCACTCCGAGCGCGTAGCATATTGACGCTTTGTCCCGTCCCTTGTGCGTCGCTTGTTACTAACATGGTACCCTTGAGCGACACATGAAACGACTTGGGCTTTCCGACTAAACTCAATGCAAACCCATGGAAGTAATCTTTGACGCTTATGGCAACTGCTCCCCCATTAGCCTAACTGCTCCCCCATTAGCCTAACTGCTCCCCCATTAGCCTAACTGCTCCCCCATTAGTCAACTGCTCCCCCATTAGGGTCTGGAGGAGCTAACCTCTCCCAGACCCTAACCCTAAACCTAACCTCTCCCACCACCCATGCCTAAACCTAACCTCCCCCAGACCCTAACCCTAACCTCTCCCACCCCCATGCCTAAACCTAACCTCCCCCAGACCCTAAACCTAACCTCTCCCACCCCCACGCCTAAACCTAACCTCCCCCCCAGACGCTAATGGGGGAGCAGTTGACTAATGGGGGAGCAGTTAGGCTAATGGGGGAGCAGTTGCCATAAGCGTCAAAGATGACTTCTATGGGTTTGCATTGAGTTTAGTCGGAAAGCCCAAGTCGTTTCATGGGTCGCTCAAGGGTACCATGTTAGTAACAAGTGGCGCATAAGGGACGGGACAAAGCGTCAATATGCTACGTGCTCGGAGTGAGAACGTGTTGCACCATGACATCATCAGTGGGACTTTATGACATCACTGATGGCATCCTCAGTGCCCACATGCTCCCTTTTATAATAGGAAGGGTATTTAGTCCTTGCCTTCATTCCCTCTGTTGACTGTATCTTCCAGTATGTAAAGACAGTACACAGCTTGTGTTGTCCTCTACACTGTGATCTACATGACACTTTCCCTGTTAGCACATTCTGACTACTTTAGTCAGAGCATCACGCCTCCTGAGAGAACCTCTGCTCTGCTAAATATCACATTAGGCATCACTATAGAAGGGAAGAATAAACATGTCTCTCTTGTCTGGCTGAGGGACCATTTCAGTCCGTCTGTATTTGGACATAATTAAACGTCTGAAGTGAACCGTCTGGCTGTACACAGAGAGAGACAACTAGATTTACACAAGTTCAACTGTCTGTTTCACGGATATCACTTCCACAAACCCACTGCAGGAAGCTGCTTATAATATTGCAGTCGCCTAGTTCATGGCGTTTCTTACAATATTGATACGTTAGGTGACTTTCAACTGTGCAAAAAGACACATCTACCACTAGATGAAAAGTGGTATTTTCGTCAGTAAACGCCGTTGTAAATGGCTGTGGAAGTTCAGATTAACAACTATTTGTGGTGATCTCCGGATAACACAGGAAACTCTGAAGGATTGACGGGGATGGCTGTTTTACACAGCCCCCGCAGCCTCCCCCTGGCTTGGGGCCTTTCACATGTAAATAAGAATGAGGTGAGCTACAGAAATGCAAATCAGGGCGAGGGGCATGATGCTCGTGAGTGTGGGGGGGGGGGACCTCTGCTATTGTTTACAGACAGCCTTTAAATCATGGGGTACAAAGTTTACAGCAATATCTCTATCTAACAAAAATTACCAAAATGCACAAAAATATCTGATTATCTCTGAAGAATATTACATTTGAAAAATTCCACGTTTTGCTTTGTTTTATTTGTCAGGGTAAACAGAAATCTGCAGATGAGGCGATTTGTTTTTACAAAATATAATCAAAATACAAACAAAACATATCAAAAACATATTTTTGCTAATAATATAATATATTCTGGGATGTAACTGCTTTGCCTTTGCCCTTTGGTTCGAGGTCTGCAACACAATACACTGAACATAAGTCCTTGGAAACCAAAACATGTGTTTAAGTGTGTCACACCCCAGGAAATTGAGTTATTAACCACCCAGTAAAAATTTAAACTGAATTGAATGTCTCCAAGTGTATAAAATTAGGAGCTGAACATTTGTTCTCAATGCAGTTCAGCTTTTCTTTAATGGATTTGGCTTCACGCCTCCGATCGGCTTCTCTGTACACAGGCTGAGCAGCCAGGCAGATGCTCCTCCCCCCCCTCCCCCCACACACCTACACAGTAAAACTGTCAGTGTTATTTTTTCTGTGTTAGTGTAAGTCGTCAGTGTTATTTTTTCTGTGTTAGTGTAAGTCAACAGCATTCAGTGTAATTTTAACACTTAATTTATCATAACTAACACCACAAGTGTCCATTGCTTAAAGTGTTGTGGTGGATTTGGGGTGTTTACAAATTCCAACACTCTAGGTGAGCACTTGAACACACCTCCACTTCTCCAGAAACGTTTCACGTCGCCATTTTCTCCTCCTGTTTGGTAAGTTTTGCAATCAAATTTAACGTTTTAAGTTGGTAGGTCGGTTAGATTAGCATAAGTAATATCAGTGAATGTGCTCAGAGTTGAGTTTGCATGCAAATATTTGTCATCAAATCCAATTGTAAAACGTATTTGTCGAAGTGGCCGACTGCTACCATGAGGCCAGTCTGTTTAACCACACTCATGGAGAAAGGAGCTAATGCTAACGCTAGTAATATCTGCTACAGGTTTTAATACAAGTTCTTCTTTGTTTTCGTTTGCAACTGCTAAAGCCTATAACGTTATCTTGGTGGACAACGAGCGGGACATGCAGTGGAGGAGCGAGCGAGGGAAGAAAGGTAACGTGGTATTATGGTGGACTGTTAGCAATTGTAGCTAGTAAACGTTAGCTCAGACGGCATGTAGCCTCAGCAAACCACTTATTGTGATCATATCCCCGCATTCACAGCACTCCCAGTGCTGGCGTAATCCATATAAACCCCCTTCTTGCTTCACGAAATGAAATGTCCAGGATTTGTGTTAGTTGGTGGCTCAAAATTAAGCTTTAGGTTTAGTAATAGCTTCGATAGCCAAAGCTTACACTGGCAGCATTGAGGCTAGCTGTGCATTGATTCTGCTTTGTTTCATAAAGCATGGTGTGGCCCTGAGATTAAAACAGTCTCATAGACCAGTTCCACAGTGGCCATGGCTCTAACTACAAACAGTGGCAGCAGCAGGGAGCCATAGCGCTAGTTTGAGCCACGTTTGCCATGTTTAAAGGAACAGCTCACCCTAAAATCCAAAATACCCTTTGTTCCAACCCGCAGATGCTGTGATGCTTTCCGCGCATGAAAGATTACTCAACTGATTTCTGAAATGACTGCCCGCAATATGCTGCCGCTGTGTTTTGTTTTCATCACCATGAGTTTGCTGAACAGGTAAATAAATAAATATTAAATAATTTAGATAGAAGTAGCCTAGATGTTGGTTTTAACTTGAATGATTTACAGTTGCACACATTGTGTGTGTGTGTGTGCCTGTAATCACGAGCACACACTAAACGCACACTTGTCCACATGATCACGTGTTTTACTGCCATTTTATTCAACTGCAAAATAAATCTTTTTTCAGATTCAATTAGATACCAAATACTAAGAAAAATGGTGCAAATCATAACAATTCAGCGCAAATAATGGCTTTCACGTCTGTGTAAAAGTGATTTGTGAAACTACGTCTGTAATGCTGGATAAAAAAAATCCTGAATACAAATGTTTTTTTTCTCTGTCATTGTAAAGTTAGTAGCTGGGCAAAAAAAATCAAAAATATTTAAAATCCAATGCAAAGGTTTGGCAAAGTACAGCACAGCATAGCTTTGACTGATTTTGTCTGTTTATAGCTGTGGACAGTGTTTTGACTGATTTTGTCTGTTTGTAGCTCTGGACAGTGTTTTGAAGACAATGACTATCATCGGAGTCATCCTCTCCTTCCGCTCCTTGGCTCAGGAGGATCTGAGAGACGTAAGACACACACACACACACACACACACACACACACACACACACACACACCCTCACAAATATAGACATGCATGTAGACACACAAATAATGCATGCAAGGACTGTTAGAACACACAGGCACAGTTGAAAGGTAAAACGTCAAAAAATGTATCTGTGCCAATCAGAAAATGAACCTGTCCCTGTTCCTAAAAAGTCTGTTTTGTCTCTCTTGTCTCTAGGTTTTGTCTTGTCATATTCCATTCCTGGTCAGTTCAGTGGAGGATTTCAAGGACCACATCCCGCGAGAGACAGACATGAAGGTAACACACGCTGAAAAGACACAAACCCTGGAAACACACTGGACACAAATAGTGGAAACAGTCCAAATTGCGTTCAAACCTGTTGTCTCTGTGTAATTTGCTTTCTCTCTCGTGTGTGTGTGTGTGTGTGTGTGTGTGTGTGTGTGTGTGTGTGTGTGTAGGTGGCAATGAATGTCTATGAGCTGTCATTGGCAGCAGGTTTACCCTGTGAGATCGACCCTGCACTGTTGGTGGCGCTGTCTTCACAAAAGAGTGGTAAGATAAACACAGACACACACACACACCCTCACAAATATAGACATGCATGTAGACACACAAATAATGCATGCAAGGACTGTTAGAACACACCGGCACAGTTGAAAGGTAAAATGTCAAAAAATGTATCTGTGCCAATCAGAAAATGAACCTGTCCCTGTTCCTAAAAAGTCTGTTTTGTCTCTAGGTTTTGTCTTGTCATATTCCATTCCTGGTCAGTTCAGTGGAGGATTTCAAGGACCACATCCCGCGAGAGACAGACATGAAGGTAACACACGCTGAAAAGACACAAACCCTGGAAACACACTGGACACAAATAGTGGAAACAGTCCAAATTGCGTTCAAACCTGTTGTCTCTGTGTAATTTGCTTTCTCTCTCCTCTGTGTGTGTGTGTGTGTGTGTGTGTGTGTGTGTGTGTGTGTGTGTGGGTGGCAATGAATGTCTATGAGCTGTCATTGGCAGCAGGTTTACCCTGCGAGATCGACCCTGCACTGTTGGTGGCGCTGTCTTCACAAAAGAGTGGTAAGATAAACACAGACACACACACACACACCCTCACAAATATAGACATGCATGTAGACACACAAATAATGCATGCAAGGACTGTTAGAACACACCGGCACAGTTGAAAGGTAAAACGTCAAAAAATGTATCTGTGCCAATCAGAAAATGAACCTGTCCCTGTTCCTAAAAAGTCTGTTTTGTCTCTTGTCTCTAGGTTTTGTCTTGTCATATTCCATTCCTGGTCAGTTCAGTGGAGGATTTCAAGGACCACATCCCGCGAGAGACAGACATGAAGGTAACACACGCTGAAAAGACACAAACCCTGGAAACACACTGGACACAAATAGTGGAAACAGTCCAAATAGACTACTTGCACAACTCCACTACTTCCTGAAATGAGTAGGGCATCTTGGTTTCCTGTCCTACACTATTGGATGAACTGATTAATGTCAGGTGTGCCTGACTGCTGCAGTCACAACAACAGTGATCAGACACACCTGACATGAATCAGTTCATCCAATAGTGTAGGACAGGAAACCAAGATGCCCTACTCATTTCAGGAAGTAGTGGACTTGTGCAAGTAGTCTATTGCGTTCAAACCTGTTGTCTCTGTGTAATTTGCTTTCTCTCTCCTCTGTGTGTGTGTGTGTGTGTGTGTGTGTGTGTGTGTGTGTGTGTGTGTAGGTGGCAATGAATGTCTATGAGCTGTCATTGGCAGCAGGTTTACCCTGCGAGATCGACCCTGCACTGTTGGTGGCGCTGTCTTCACAAAAGAGTGGTAAGATAAACACAGACACACACAACGAACACACACAAGTGTGTGTGTGGGGGGGGGTTTGGGGCAGCAGAGACACAAATAAGTTATATTATGTTCTAATAATTTCCATCCATTTAATTATCTCCACTATAGGCATCTCCACTCAGCAGGGGACCCCAGCAAGGTGGCGAGGAGGCTGCTGCTTCTGCTGATAAAGATGACCGTGACGGGCCAGACGAAGAGGACAACACAGCTTCCACTTCCTCGGCTGAATCCATTCAACCTCAACCAAAACGGAAGAAAAGTTCTGTGCTGGACTTTTTTGGGGATGGCTATGGAGAGCATGCCATCCCCATTAAGATCGTGACAAGCTGGAGCGGTACTGGCTGGAAGCCTGCATCCCAGCAGACGAGGAGGATCCACTTGTGTGGTGGTGCGAGAAGGAGCGATCCTTCCCAAAGCTATCTCATCTTGCACGTCGCTATCGGTGTGTGCCTGCAACATCTGTGCCAGCGGAGAGTCTTTTCAGCTGCTGGACTCATAATTAACAGGCTGAGGCCTGACACCAGAACATGTTGACATGTTGATTGCACTGAACAAAAATTCCTCTTTTCACTGATGCAGCAATTTCATTGTTAATGTAGCCTTCCTAGTAGTGTTTCTGATGGCGATTTATTTAATAATATTTTCTGTTCTCTGGAATATGTGCAATGTTCATAATGCACTGGGAAAAGTGCCACCTGCATTTCAGAGCACTTTTTTTTAAGTTATTGATGGTGGATTATTTATTTTTATTTGCTGTTATTAATGTGTGCAATGTTCATATAATGCACTGGGCAAACAAGGATTTTTTCAAAATGTCTATGGGTGAAAATTAATGGGGAATTCTCTAAAAGTATGTTAAATAAGCATATTTACATTTTGCAATAACTGCTAATCCTGTTTACATTGCTGCCTGCACATACTAAAACCATGCTGATACCCAAATCTTTTTCTTCTTGTAATATTTCAGTCTCCTCTCCTTTGATGCTTTTTATCTTATATCTTAATTGTTTATGACATGTACATGTGTATTTTGATTTGCATTTGATTTAATAAAACTTTACTATTCACGATGTTCCTCGCAAATGTTCTTCCCCATTCAATAAATAAATATTGATGGCATTCATTGAAAGTGTAACAATAACGTGAATTTAAGCACACAGCATTGATTTATTATTATTATTAGGGAGGGGTTTAGCCAAGCATGACCAATAGCAAAGCTATCATAAGATCTGTCAACCAATCACAAGTGATATTTCTCTGTGGCTCCATCCAATGAATGGACAAGCTAGCGGGTTAGTGACAGCTCTATCCACCAGTCACAAGCCATCTTGTATTGTAAGAGTGAGCTGCTCTCATCCAATGAATTAATTCGTTTTTCGCTCGAGGGCTGAGCTTGCTGCTATTCACATTCTAATTAGGCGCACTGCAAGGTGTGAAACATCTATTGTCGCGGCTGAAAGTCCCCCCCCCCGCCCCCGCCCCCCCGTGCCGACACCCGCGGATGCGTTTTCGGCGATCAGCGGACAAAACAAACGCAACACCACAGGTTTTGTACTGCCGTGAACTGCCAGGAATTAGAGAGGTATGTGGCCGTATGTGGCGATCTAAGGGGACGGAAACCTGGCTTTTCGTGCAGTGTACTATCATAACATTTTTTCACTAAACATAATAAACTGCTTCTTGTTTGCATTTCAACTGTGTATCAAGTATCAAGTATCATATAGCGAGTTAGGATATATTTCATGAAGCTATACAGAGTAGTGAAAGCCAACTGCTGCTGCGCTGTGCTGAATGTTACTGATCCTCCAGCTAAGCCCGTGAAGCCATGCATATATGTGTGTGTGTGTGTGTGTGTGTGTGTGTGTGTGTGTGTGTGTGTGTGTGTGTGTGTGTGTAAGACAATAGCTTCTGTAAGGCACCTCTTGCTGTTATATTGAGAGAGAGAGAGAGAGAGAGAGAGAGAGAGAGAGAGAGAGAGAGAGAGAGAGAGAGAGAGAGAGAGAGAGAGAGAGAGAGGGAGAAGGAGAGAGAGAGAGAGAGCTCTGTTTCTACACCTGTTGCCTTGGGCCATAGGGGACAAGCTATCTCCATCTCTCGCCCTCTTAACTTTTCGATGCACTGTGCTCTGGACGAGCTCAACCATATCATCATAAAAGTTCACTGGCTGTGTTGATAAGGCCAACCTATACCTGACTAAATCCCAGGGTTTAAGAACTTGTTCGCCTTTTATTGCACTCCGAGAGAAGGGATATGATATGCCACATCTGCACGAGCAGGCTTTCAAAAAGAGGCATGGCATGATATGCAGTCTAAAATAGAGAGAAAACAAAGTTCCACATAGGTAAGCCTACGAGTCAAAGTGAACGTGGACATATTTGACTTGGAAGATAGAACAATAGGTAAGCCTACGAGTCAAAGTGAACGTGAAGATATTTAAGCCTACGAGTCAAAGTGAATGTGGAGATATTTAAGCCTACGAGTCAAACTGAACGTGGAGATATTTAAGCCTACGAGTCAAAGTGAATGTGGAGATATTTAAGCCTACGAGTCAAACTGAACGTGGAGATATTTAAGCCTACGAGTCAAAGTGATCGTGGATATATTTAGGTAAGCCTACGAGTCAAAGTGAACGTGAAGATATTTAAACCTACGAGTCAAAGTGAACATGAAGATATTTAAACCTACGAGTCAAAGTGAATGTGGAGATATTTAAGCCTACGAGTCAAAGTGAATGTGGAGATATTTAAGCCTACGAGTCAAAGTGAACATGGAGATATTTAGGTAAGCCTGTGTGAGACCTAGGTCAACTAGCACGTACTGTACAGTGCGTTCTGCTCCTGTGTGAGACCTAGGTCAACTAGCACGTACTGTACAGTGTGTTCTGATGACAAGGCTGACTAGAGCCATGTCACCCTAGTCTTTGTATCACAAAGCTAGCACAAAGCTAGGACTAGTCTTTGTATCACAAAGCTAGCACAAAGCTAGCACTAGTCTTTGTATCACAAAGCTAGCACAAAGCTAGCACTAGTCTTTGTATCACAAAGCTAGCACAAAGCTAGCACTAGTCTTTGTATCACAAAGCTAGCACAAAGCTAGCACTAGTCTTTGTATCCAAAGCTAGCACAAAGCTAGCACTAGTCTTTGTATCACAAAGCTAGCACAAAGCTAGCACTAGTATTTGTATCACAAAGCTAGCACAAAGCTAGGACTAGTCTTTGTATCACAAAGCTAGCACAAAGCTAGGACTAGTCTTTGTATCACAAAGCTAGCACAAAGCTAGCACTAGTCTTTGTATCACAAAGCTAGCACAAAGCTAGCACTAGTCTTTGTATCACAAAGCTAGCACAAAGCTAGCACTAGTCTTTGTATCACAAAGCTAGCACAAAGCTAGGACTAGTCTTTGTATCACAAAGCTAGCACAAAGCTAGCACTAGTCTTTGTATCACAAAGCTAGCACAAAGCTAGCACTAGTCTTTGTATCACAAAGCTAGCACAAAGCTAGCACTAGTCTTTGTATCACAAAGCTAGCACAAAGCTAGGACTAGTCTTTGTATCACAAAGCTAGCACAAAGCTAGGACTAGTCTTTGTATCACAAAGCTAGCACAAAGCTAGCACTAGTCTTTGTATCACAAAGCTAGCACAAAGCTAGCACTAGTCTTTGTATCACAAAGCTAGCACAAAGCTAGCACTAGTATTTGTATCACAAAGCTAGCACAAAGCTAACACTAGTCTTTGTATCACAAAGCTAGCACAAAGCTAGCACTAGTCTTTGTATCACAAAGCTAGCACTAGTCTTTGTATCACTTTGTATCACAAAGACTAGGGTGAAAGACACTCACCGACGCCACTGATATTACCAAGTGCTGGTGAGTGATTATGGGCTTGGTGCGTCTGGGCTTCAGATAGCAGCATTGTTAGGGGGGTCAAACCCTTTGTGTTTAGATTGAATCCAGAGCTGGGGAGAGAGGAGGTCTTGTGGAGAGAGAGAGGTCTCCGTGCTTTGGTATTGATTGTAGGAATTAGCAGGGAGGAGATGGCGTGCCCTCAGGTTGGGAGAGACGGAGTTGTACTAAATTATTGTTGAGCAACTTTGAAGTTGTATCATGGCACTGTTGAAGGCCAACTCTCTAGACGTGCATTTTTCCCCTCGTCTTTTTTTTTTTTTTTTTGCACAAAAAGACACAACATGATAGAGCGTAACTCAAAGCAGCTGGAAGACAAGCCACAGAAGCATAAATAATTGAATCAAATCGGGAGTGGTTTTTTCTAAATGCACCAGCAAATAAGTCTACAACATTTCTCCTCTGTTTCGGGCCCATTCTAAGAAGTCTGGATCTTGCGGTCGGGGGGGAAGAAGCGAAGGAGAGCCAGACTCTGGTTTTGGCTGGCTTGAAGTGGGCGGGGCCTGCATGTGGCGAGAGGGATCCGCTGCCCTGGCACACCATGTGGAAACAATGTGCATCAAACACCATGTGAGCCCGTACAACACATAGCTGCATGCCTGGCACAGGAACACAAGTATTTAGCTAGAAGTCTAGGATTATTCACAATGACTTTCATACTGTAAATGTTTGCCCCGGGCCCAGAGAGGGTTCAGTTCAGGTCAGGGTGTATAAGACTGGGATTTGATGGAGAGAACATCCAACCAAGCGTGGAGAGCCATTGGATATTTCAAACGACTCCTACTCCTCTCCAGAACTGTGCGGGCCGGGTAGCTGTGAGAGGAAAAGCAACGCGTATCTAGAAACACGTCATAAACCGCACTCCACAGTAAGTACAAAGTATAGACTACTTATTTAAAATGGCTTACTACTGTACTTTTTTTTTTCTCAAGCCAAAAGTCTCACGTTGTTAAATTTAGGGCTACTTAACTTAAGTCAGGTTTTGCAGTTGGTTTTTCCTCCCCCGCCCCCTTTTTATTTTTGGCTCACTCCCCCCCGAAGCAAAGGACTCATTCATTGATCCCTGACCTTCAAGTGAGAAACCAAAACACAGACATATATCTGCCCACGGGCCACTGAGCCAATTGGCACATTAGCCACGCTTTTAACCCGAGCAAAAGAGGGGAAAAGCAAAAAAGGCACACATTTAAACGTTGTCAACATGGCAAATGTCATAACATTCAACATTCAATGAGATTATTAGTGGGATAATTAGGCGATAATGGAATAAGGTTCATTCTAGGGAGCAGAGGCGAATGGAAGTAGGCAGAAACATCACTCACGCTGTTGTCACTGGAGCCGGACACGGGGTAGACGGTCCAGCCCAGCTCGGCTGTGGCTGTGGTGGAGTCCATCAGAGTCTCTGTGGAGCGGGGAGAGAGCCAGAGACTGTGGTCAGATATTATCATGAGAAATAATCCACTTCACAAAATGTCCCTGTTGTTGGATCAAAACCACACAAGTACGACAGCATAAAAGTGGCTTTTTCAAGAATGAAGAAAATAATGCGTATTCACTATATGATGCCTGCATATACTTTTTAAATAGTACAATTAAAAAAAAACATGTGTGAGTAGCAATATACACGACAGTTAACAGTTCAATAATTATTATTATTATTATTATTATTATTAATAATAATAATAATAATAATATAATAATATAATAATATAATAATATATAATAATTATGAATATTATTATTATTATTATTCATTGTATTGTATTATTTATTTGTATAGCACCTTTCCTAGCAGTGTTACAAAATGTTTCACAAAACAACTACAAAACACAGCACTAAAACAGTATCAAACAACACAAGAAGAAACTATGGAAAAAAAGTAAAATATAAGATATGAAGATATTACGTATATCTTCATATCTTATATTTTACTTTTGAGACAAAAACACAAGAAACAGTCAAACCAGATCATGACTTCAGGCTTTGACACAAAGCTTTCATGTCACAACACATATTTGAGATCACTTATGACAAATGTCTTTTATTTGTTCACTTGATAATTTAATTAGAATTCCCTTATTCATTATTAAATATTCAACAATGCATCAAATCATTCAAACCTGGTTTATGTCAGAGATGTTCTGATTTAAAAAAAAATCCACTTACTGATACTCATACTGAGTACCAGTGCATTTAAAAAGATATATAGATTCTTATTCTTATTCTTATTCTTATTATTATTACAACAGCTGTGCTATGCGATGATTGCTTGCTATCATTGCTGTGTGCCTGGCTGATGTTAAACCATTTGATTTGCAGGAAACTGGCCAGTTTATCGGGGTGCAACTGCTTTTTCTTTCGGAGCTAATAAATGACGTGGTATCAGGTTGGTGCATATAGACTTCTGCACTGGCCGATATGCGAGCCAACATTTTAGGTATCGGAGGCATTTCCGATACTGGTATCGGTATCGGAAACAACTCGGGTTTCTGTTGCTGATTCACGTCAACAAACCTTTCATATAGAGACTATTGCATCTACAGTATGAGCTCCACAAAACAATTACGCTTAGGGCACCCAAATGGCCAGCAGCGGCCCTGACACACACACACACACACACACACACACACACACACACACACACACACACACACACACACACACACAGAGAGCAAACCACAGAGGCACATATTGAGTCCGGGTCAGCTCTACCACACGTTCAGCCCAGCTCCTTCATAACAGGTCAGATACACCTGGGTCAGTGCTACCACATGTTCAGCCCAGCTCCTTCATAACAGGTCAGATACACCTGGGTCAGCTCTACCACACGTTCAGCCCAGCTCCTTCATAACAGGTCAGATACACCTGGGTCAGTGCTACCACACGTTCAGCCCAGCTCCTTCATAACAGGTCAGATACACCTGGGTCAGCTCTACCACACGTTCAGCCCAGCTCCTTCATAACAGGTCAGATACACCTGGGTCAGCTCTACCACACGTTCAGCCCAGCTCCTTCATAACAGGTCAGATACACCTGGGTCAGTGCTACCACACGTTCAGCCCAGCTCCTTCATAACAGGTCAGATACACCTGGGTCAGCTCTACCACACATTCAGCCCAGCTCCTTCATAACAGGTCAGATACACCTGGGTCAGCTCTACCACACGTTCAGCCCAGCTCCTTCATAACAGGTCAGATACACCTGGGTCAGCTCTACCACACGTTCAGCCCAGCTCCTTCATAACAGGTCAGATACACCTGGGTCAGCTCTACCACACGTTCAGCCCAGCTCCTTGATAACAGGTCAGATACACCTGGGTCAGCTCTACCACACGTTCAGCCCAGCTCCTTCATAACAGGTCAGATACACCTGGGTCAGCTCTACCACACGTTCAGCCCATCTCCTTCATAACAGGTCAGATACACCTGGGTCAGCTTTACCACACGTTCAGCCCAGCTCCTTCATAACAGGTCAGATACACCTGGGTCAGCTCTACCACACGTTCAGCCCAGCTCCTTCATAACAGGTCAGATACACCTGGGTCAGTGCTACCACACATTCAGCCCAGCTCCTTCATAACAGGTCAGATACACCTGGGTCAGCTCTACCACACGTTCAGCCCAGCTCCTTCATAACAGGTCAGATACACCTGGGTCAGCTCTACCACACGTTCAGCCCAGCTCCTTCATAACAGGTCAGATACACCTGGGTCAGCTCTACCACACATTCAGCCCAGCTCCTTCATAACAGGTCAGATACACCTGGGTCAGCTCTACCACACGTTCAGCCCAGCTCCTTCATAACAGGTCAGATACACCTGGGTCAGCTCTACCACACGTTCAGCCCATCTCCTTCATAACAGGTCAGATACACCTGGGTCAGCTCTACCACACGTTCAGCCCAGCTCCTTCATAACAGGTCAGATACACCTGGGTCAGTGCTACCACACGTTCAGCCCAGCTCCTTCATAACAGGTCAGATACACCTGGGTCAGCTCTACCACACGTTCAGCCCAGCTCCTTCATAACAGGTCAGATACACCTGGGTCAGCTCTACCACACGTTCAGCCCAGCTCCTTCATAACAGGTCAGATACACATGGGTCAGCTCTACCACACGTTCAGCCCAGCTCCTTCATAACAGGTCAGATACACCTGGGTCAGCTCTACCACACGTTCAGCCCATCTCCTTCATAACAGCAGGCTGGAGAGGCAGGTCTCGGGGGTGTAGCAGAGGAGAGTAGGGCTGGGTATTGGCAAGGACCTCACGATACGATACGTATCACGATACATGGGTCACGATACGATTGTTTCCCGATACATTGCGATACAATACATATTGCAATACTCTACATAATTTACTGGAAATTTAATTTGCTGTGTACCACCCAGGTAGTGTAATAATATGTACATCACTTTATATTGATAACTTAGTGGACAAATTGAGTCAAACCTACTGAGTGTTGAGTGTGTTACTCAACGCACTGAAATAAAAAGTATTCTTACTGAACACACGACTGTGCATAAACTCTATATGGCGATATATCACAATACCTTTCGGAAATATTGATACAGTATTGCAGAAAAAACTCTGCAAAACTCAGAGACTCGGGGGTGTAGCAGAGGAGAGGAGAGGAGAGGGGGGCTGGAGAGGCAGAACTCAGGGGTGTAGCAGAGCAGAGGAGAGGGGGGGGACTGGAGAGGCAGAACTCAGGGGTGTAGCAGAGGAGAGGAGAGGAGAGGGGGGCTGGAGAGGCAGAACTCAGGGGTGTAGCAGAGGAGAGGAGAGGGGGGCTGGAGAGGCAGAACTCGGGGTGTAGCAGAGGAGAGGAGAGGAGAGGCAGAACTCAGGGTGTAGCAGAGGAGAGGAGAGGAGAGGCAGAACTCAGGGTGTAGCAGAGCAGAGGAGAGGGGGGCTGGAGAGGCAGAACTCAGGGGTGTAGCAGAGGAGAGGAGAGGGGGGCTGGAGAGGCAGAACTCGGGGGTGTAGCAGAGGAGAGGAGAGGGGGGCTGGAGAGGCAGAACTCAGGGTGTAGCAGAGGAGAGGAGAGGGGGGCTGGAGAGGCAGAACTCAGGGGTGTAGCAGAGCAGAGGAGAGGGGGGCTGGAGAGGCAGAACTCAGGGGTGTAGCAGAGGAGAGGAGAGGGGGGCTGGAGAGGCAGAACTCAGGGGTGTAGCAGAGGAGAGGAGAGGGGGGCTGGAGAGGCAGAACTCAGGGGTGTAGCAGAGGAGAGGAGAGGGGGGCTGGAGAGGCAGAACTCAGGGGTGTAGCAGAGGAGAGGAGAGGGGGGCTGGAGAGGCAGAACTCAGGGGTGTAGCAGAGGAGAGGAGAGGGGGGCTGGAGAGGCAGAACTCAGGGGTGTAGCAGAGCAGAGGAGAGGGGGGCTGGAGAGGCAGAACTCAGGGGTGTAGCAGAGCAGAGGAGAGGGGGGCTGGAGAGGCAGAACTCAGGGGTGTAGCAGAGCAGAGGAGAGGGGGGCTGGAGAGGCAGAACTCAGGGGTGTAGCAGAGCAGAGCAGAGGAGAGGGGGGCTGGAGAGGCAGAACTCAGGGTGTAGCAGAGCAGAGGAGAGGGGGCGGGGCCACCCTACATGCCTGGATTAACTGGGGGAAAAGAACACCTCTGGTAATTGGGGTCAGAGAGAATGTGTCTCCTGTTTGTCATGAGGCCAGCAAATGACATTCCACTAAAGCCGAGCCGAGCTGTCCATCACTCACACACACACACACACACACACACAGCCATTAATGCCCTCGCCTTCTCTCTCTCTCTCTCTCTCTCTCTCTCTCTCTCTCTCTCTCTCTCTCTCTCTCTCTCTCTCTCTCTCTTTTTCTCTCTCTCTCTGCCTCACTCTCTCACTTTCCCAGCCTGGGAGCCAGAATAAAATGTCAGCACAGTGAGTTTCTGGAATCCACGGATATGTAGAAAATGAATATGAACATTTCTGAAGCAAAATAAGTATCACGTTTCTAGATACGTGAATATTAACGTTAACCACCATAGAGTGTGCGAGTGAAAGAGCGCGGTGCAGTAAGGGTGTTGTGGTCAGGGTGTTGTGTTCAGGGTGTTGTGGTCAGGGTGTTGTGTTCAGGGTGCTGTGTTCAGGGTGTTGTGTTCAGGGTGTTGTGTTCAGGGTGTTGTGGTCAGGGTGTTGTGGTCATGGTGTTGTGTTCAGGGTGTTGTGTTCAGGGTGTTGTGGTCAGGGTGTTGTGTTCAGGGTGCTGTGTTCAGGGTGTTGTGTTCAGGGTGTTGTGTTCAGGGTGTTGTGGTCAGGGTGTTGTGGTCATGGTGTTGTGTTCAGGGTGTTGTGTTCAGGGTGTTGTGGTCATGGTGTTGTGTTCAGGGTGTTGTGTTCAGGGTGTTGTGGTCATGGTGTTGTGTTCAGGGTGTTGTGGTCAGGGTGTTGTGGTCATGGTGTTGTGTTCAGGGTGTTGTGTTCAGGGTGTTGTGGTCATGGTGTTGTGTTCAGGGTGTTGTGGTCAGGGTGTTGTGGTCGGGGTGGATGGAGGGTGTAAACACTTGTCTTTCACACCGGAGAGCCGTGTTCAAGTCCCAGTCATGGTCACAGCGTTTCCAAAGTCTGCATATCAACTGTGAGTCATATTTAACATTTTCTAAGCCTAACCCTAATAAGCTTAACCAAGTTGTTTTACTTGCCTAAAAGTTGGATTAGTTGCCTAAATATAACTAAAGATGTTAACGTTGTTTTATTTGCTTAACGTTGAAAAGGAGTACAGATCTGTTTCAAAACATTCAGATTGTAGGTTTGCAGAGACGTAAAATGCCACATTTCAAAACATATTTTGCCGACGTTTTGTTTCAAATTTACATTGATATTCTACATATCCCTGGTTTGCAGACACATACAATGCCAACATTTTATGCAATTGTATTCTTTAAATCAATTTGTAATTAATTAATGAAATTGAACTTTCTTTCTTTCTTTCTCTCTCTCTCCCTGTAGCAGAGGGCAGGTCTAATGAATTCCCCCTGCTGGTGAGGCCTGCTCCATGCAGTCTGCTCCTGTGTGTTGAGCTGCAGCAGATGGAGAGAACATTCATCAGGTCTGAGGCGTCAGCTGCAAGTCCAGAGTGCCAGAGAGGATTTAGATCCTCCCTGACAAACATGTCCACTAAGCCCCGCCCCCTGTCAGTCTCTACAGGTCCTCCCTGACAAACATGTCCACTAAGCCCTGCCCCCTGTCAGTCTCTACAGGTCCACTCCACTGTCACACTCTCGTGTCCATCTTCATTCATTTTGTCAAATTAATGGTGTGCTGTGGGTTCTTTTGGTCTTTTGGTCTAAAGCTGTGTTCACACCCAGATATTTATTTTTCGCTCTGTCGCTTGATTCAACCCTTTGGAATCGCTCTGTCGCTCTGTTTAAATCGCTCATCAACAGGCACACGAATTGACGGACACGTGGGGGCTATAACGTGTTTGTCCACTACGAGCCCCCGTCGTTGTTTACAAGCTAAGCCTATCAGCGTGCTCCTAATGCGAGCTCCATACCGGTAGTACAGACTTCACTTCATGTCAGCTGTCAGCCTGTCAATGCGGTTTGTTGCCACACAATAAACCAGCGGTTTGTTCCAAGCCAGTGTGATCCTTGACTCGCTCTCACGCGGCAGCCAATCAGCGTTGAACAGCGAGCGACTGATGCCAGCGTATTTTCGCTCGAGTTGGGATATTTCATCTCGGGTGACGAGCGTATTTTCTCCCTATCGCTCCGTCTCTGCCGCTCGGACGCCCAGCGATTTTTCTCCCAGGCGAATATACGCTCAATCGCTCGTTTGCATTGACTTTGTATGTAAACTCGATGCCAGCGAAAAACTTTAATAGGTCGGTGTGAACGCAGCTTAAAAGAGACCCCAGAAAAATAAATAAAATAAAAATTCTGGCTGCCACTAGCGATTATTTTAATTATCGATTACCCTATCAATTATTTTCTCAAATAATCGATTAGCCGTTTGGTCAATAAAATGTCACAAAATGGTGAAAAATGTACATCACTTTTCCCCCGAAGCCCAAGTTGACGTCCTCGACAAAAGTACTTTGTCCTGAACAACAGTCCACAACCCAAAGATAATCATTTACTGTCATAGAAGATTAAAGAAACCAGAAAATATTCACATTTAAGAAGCTGGAAGGAGAGATTTTTTTTTTTTTTTAGGTGGAGATCAATTTTCTGTCGGTCAACTAATCGGTTAATCGACTATAATCGTTGCAGCTCTAATTAAAATAATAGAATATTCCTCTTTTCAAAGAAGCGCATGAAGTCATATCTAACATGCAGACGTTATCTGTGAAATGCATTACGGTAATGAGGAGAGGGATCCAATGGTGGAAGAAGCAAAGTTATTCCTCCCAGGATTTAGTTCTACTTGCAGAGCCAGTTCTGTACCAGCGTGCAGAATATCTGAGAGACTTCCAGTTGCTTCATAACATTTCCTCTGATTTATATTCCAGAGAAAACCATATAGCTTTTAATTACAATGCTCCACATGCCTCGGTTTATTTCAGGGCCTTCACTGAATCTCAGCATCTCACCAGCAGCACGCACCAGGCAGAATAGTAGATACCAGCACGCACCAGTCAGAATAGTAGATACCAGCACGCATCAGGCAGAATAGTAGATACCAGCATGCACCAGGCAGAATAGTAGATACCAGCATGCACCAGGCAGAATAGTAGATACCAGCACGCACCAGGCAGAATAGTAGATACCAGCACGCACCAGGCAGAATAGTAGATACCAGCACGCATCAGGCAGAATAGTAGATACCAGCACGCACCAGGCAGAATAGTAGATACCAGCACGCACCAGGCAGAATAGTAGATACCAGCACGCATCAGGCAGAATAGTAGATACCAGCATGCACAGGCAGAATAGTAGATACCAGCACGCACCAGGCAGAATAGTAGATACCAGCACGCACCAGGCAGAATAGTAGATACCAGCACGCACCAGGCAGAATAGTAGATACCAGCACGCACCAGGCAGAATAGTAGATACCAGCATGCACCAGGCAGAATAGTAGATACCAGCATGCACAGGCAGAATAGTAGATACCAGCACGCACCAGGCAGAATAGTAGATACCAGCACGCAGCAGGCAGAATAGTAGATACCAGCACGCACCAGGCAGAATAGTAGATACCAGCACGCACCAGGCAGAATAGTAGATACCAGCATGCACCAGGCAGAATAGTAGATACCAGCACGCACCAGGCAGAATAGTAGATACCAGCACGCACCAGGCAGAATAGTAGATACCAGCACGCACCAGGCAGAATAGTAGATACCACATTCAGTGATCACAAGCCCAAATCATATAATTAGGTAGATGAGAGGGTATGTGTGCGGGTATTGATAAGCTTGCGTGTGACTCTGAGCTGAGCAGCCTGCCTGGCTGTTACGCAGTGAAATGGTAAGTATGCCCATGTAATGATAACAATAATTAGCGGAGAAGTAAAGTGAGAATAACGAGCCGTCTTGGTGGCGGTTGAGGGGAGTGTGTGGTGGAGAACGGGGAGTGGATTTTCAACACAGACTGGGCGATGCCCCCCTTTCATTCCCTCTCTCTGTTAGCCTGATAACGGAAGCGCACATTCTGTTGTATCAGTCTGGACTTCCTGCCCCACACGGCCACTTCCTGAAGTCACAAAGTAACTAAGCCAATCAGGGACTGCATCGTAGGTGATGACGTAACCCGGGCCAGTTCTCCTGAAGCAACGAGCGCTAACGCTAAGTAGGGCTGGGTTCAAAAAATCGATTCTCCGATTTTTAATCGATTTTCATTTTAATCCTCGATTATCGATTCATATGTCCAGAGATCGATTTTTTTTTAATTAAAAAAAAAAAAAAAAAAAAAAAGTTTTTTTTTTTTTTTTTTTTTTTACTAAACAGGCTAAAATATTGTGCTGTGTGTGGTAGTTGAAACATAGTTTCAAGTTGACGTTTAATTATGTTTGTAGTTGAAACAAAAACATAAATACTGTAGGCTACATGAATGGAAATGTTTGATCATTATTAATATCTACTTTTAGAAATTATATAGGCTGAAATCAAATCACTGTGCATAATTGTGAAAGTGTCTTTATTGACAGATGAAAAGGCTGTTATTTACCCTTTGTAAACCTGGTGAGTAAATATATGTGTAACTAAAACCATTAAAATTGACAACAGGTCTGCAACTTTTTTTCCCCATGTATCTACTTGGCTGGTTGGAAACCCTTGTGTTACATAACTGGACAGTCATGTAATTCAGGGTACAGTTCAAAAACCACATTTTGGTATTACTAACCAAATCAATATTGAAAATTGATCGAATCGGAATCGAATCGAATCGAATCGAATCGAAATTAATCGATTCGCAACCTTGTGAATCGGAATCGAATCGATTCTTGAAATTTGAACCAATACCCAGCTCTAACGCTAAGGTTAGTTAGCTGCTGAAGCAACGAGCGCTAACGCTAAGGTTAGATAGCTGCTGCGCCTCTCCCCCACCCCCACCCTGTATTATTAATGCATTATTACTATTATTGTTGTATGTTCCACTCGAGTATTTAATCCTATATTCTTTAAGATTTTAAAACGTCTTTATCCTTCTTTTTTCAAATATCTTCTTTTAAACATTTTAAACATTTGTATCCACTCTGAATGACTTTTAATCTTTTTTTTTATAAGTAGCAGGATACCCGCCCCGTGCAGTGGGTGTATCCAGTGTAGATGTTGCATTCTCCCTAGAACATATATGGTCATAAAAATATGACCATATATGTGATTGTACATACAAAAAACTGAACATGCGTGAAACACGCATTTCAAAAAATCGGGATTTCCTTCTTCCTGGTTTCTCCTCTGACAGCCTGAGCTCACCTCAACAGAGGCCAGAGGGTGCTCTGCCTCCTGCTGAAGCTCTAGTTATACTCTGCAGATCGGCGGGTGCACGAGGGTCCACGTGATGTAAACTCCCTCATCAGAGGGTGTGCGGCGCGCAGGCTCTCTGCAGACAACCGTGTAGGCTACTTTTGTGACCGCGAGGAAATGTCCGGTGGAGGCTGCGCATTTTCTTCCCCCGATTCTTCCGCGTCACGTCGTGCCTCCCCTGAAGTTGGCTCGCGCCCCCTCAGGGGAGGCACGCCTCACACTTTGAAACCCGCCGCTCCCTGCGTGTCCTTCTCAAATGCCTCCGCCGCTGTGAAACAACAACAACACTAGCTAGCAAGCTAGCGACCTACACGCTGAAAACGTCAAAGTTTATACGAAGATTTAGATTGTGCAATGAAGCAGGCCTGCTTGGTACTTTCAGTGGATGGTTGTAAAGATAACAGAGCCTTTGTTCCCGCTAGACCAGAGTGAGAGTGAGAGGAGCCAGACTCTCTCCTGCACTGGTACAGCGCCAAATAGATAGTCTGGCAATGGCAAGTGAGACTAGCCATGCTCTGTCTCTCTGCTGCTATCAGAGCCTCGTCCTCCCTCAGTATCTCCCATGCTCTGTCTCTCTCAGTAGAACCTCACCCTGGAAGACTGATGACCGTTCCTTCCCCTGCTGTCTACACTTCAGCGCTGGCAGCTACAGCCATGCATCACCTCCCGTGGTGCAGAGAGAGCAGCACTATGCCTCACTACTGCCTGGCTCTCAGCAGGGAGGAGAGCAGCACTATGCCTCACCACTAGGGATGTTCATTTTGAAAATTTTCCAAAATCGATAATCGGTGAAAATTAACGATCAATTATCGATTATCGATCATATTAACACGTTCACTGCCATTGGCGAGTTGACTCGTCAAAAAAAATCCAACGGTTGACTGCCATTGACGGGTCAAGTCGTCAAAAAAAAAAAAAAAAAATTTGACGTTGGGACGTGGATCAACGCCCCCCACGTCTCCTATAAAAATATGGGAGCCACCGAACGTGTACAACCCATTCCACCGACCCACTAAGTGGCGACAGTGCTCTCCAGACTAGAAAAAGCCGAGCCAAAACTGCAGGGGAACGCGCGAGGAAACCATTCTCATACTGTAAAATGGATTGGCGAAAACGCTTTCGCTTTCGCGCATTATCGCGCTGGGAGCTGGCGGTGGGGGATTGCAAATTTGCATAATAGATTATGCGTGCAACACACTTTGAAAGACCGGCAGAAAGCCCACAATCGCACGCAGCTTCATTGCAGCTGAGCTCACAACCGAAACGACTCATGCAGACTCGCCCAAAGAGCAGCCGCCAGCAGCCAGGCAGCACAGACAGGCAGAGCCTCGCTTGTGACAAACGCTGCAAAGCCAGCAGAGACACACCCACGGAGGGAGGAGTTTGAAGGAGAGGGGGGTTTCCTGCTGCTATGGAGGAAATTACTGTTCAAAACTATTGTTTAGATGTCTGACGTCTTACGCCAAAAATAAATGGTTAAAGTGACTGTTCTATCGAATTTCACAAAAAGCCATTTATCTCAGCATAAATTTTCAGACGCTGAAACCATGCTGTATTCTACTGCTAATGCCTACATAACTACTAACTCTACAAACTAACTCTTTTAGACAGAGAAAGCACACATTCTATTAGTTCTTTTGAGATAATTTGTGTTCACAAAATCTTAGTAGAAAAGAATCCTCGGCTCTTGAAAGATGAGCCAGAATCCTCAAAAAAAAAACTTGGCAGAAGCTAACTACAGTATTGAAAAAACAGCTGGCAGTGAATGTGTTAATACTTAGAAAATTTTCAATATTTTCAATATTTTCAATTATTATTATTTTTTTCAAAATGAATGCCTATGGCAGAAAATACGTAAGACAACGTGTTCTCCTCAATTAACTCTTTATTTCAATGTGTCTCCTCTCCAACACTGCTGTCCCTGGCGCATGCCGGTGTGAATTTCCCATGTTTAAAACAGTTTTGTTGGCACAAAGGCCCGTGCCCAGCCAGAAAACTAGAGACTATATGAAGCTCCACCTCACGTTAGTCGGCTGTGCAATGGAGTGGGGCGAGCAGGAACGAATTCCACCCAAACCTAGTCCAATTTTTTTTCTTTTTTTTTTTTTCTTTTTTTCTTTTTTAATAATTAAAAAATCGATCCAAATGCCACAGGATCGATTCCAATCCTTAACGATCAATTATCGATTTTCGATAATTGATGAACATCCCTACTCACCACTGCCCCCTACTGCCTGGCTCTCAGCCGGGAGGAGAGCAGCACTATGCCTCACCACTGCCCCCTACTGCCTGGCTCTCAGCAGAGAGAGCAGCACTATGCCTCACTACTGCCCCCTACTGCCTGGCTCTCAGCAGAGAGAGCAGCACTATGCCTCACCACTGTGAGGTATATGAGGTAGTTTGAGATCGTTGAAGCACCCAGCACGCCCCGGCCCCCACACCTGTTGGTTGCGAGGCCTGAGCCTGCGTTTCAGAGGTTGTGCTAGCTAGACTTTCTTGCCATCTGTTATTTTGACAAACAGCGGGTCAAAAAATTTCATCATAATCTATTATAAATGACAGACAGCCTTCAGATTTTTATGTCATTGTAAAAAAAGAAAATCTGTAAAAACGGAAAAGATTCCGTTAACGCGACCACTGCTGTGTTTACAATACTCTGTACAGTAAACAAGTTAAGGGTTGAGAGGGGCTTTAGGGAGAAGAAATGTGTATATTGCAAGTTTGAATCTTCTTGATGCATCTGAACATGACTTTTTCTACATAATTGACTTTTTGACAGAAACTAAATGGAATGAAAAAAGGCTTTGGAGCTCGGCTGCAGACTGAATGAAGCGACGGATGTTTGATGAATCTCAAGTGAAGGATTTTGCACGACATCACAAAGCTTTGATTCAGGAGGCCGTCTGGAACGCCTTCACATCAGATGACAAAGTGCCGCCTCTCAACTTACTTCAACATGGCAGCAGTCAGGCTTGTGATTTCATTATCTCTTTACCCCTCCTTGTCTTTTGATTGTGATGAATTGTGCAGCTTAAGGCAGGTTGTGGTTGATGCAGGACACTCTTGTGTTTGTACTAAGTATGGAGCTGAACCCTGTCAACATGGGCCTCTAGGCTCAGGCTGGGGATCCAATATATCATCATCACACTCTACAATGTAGAGCTCACAGTTCATGTAGAGTCTATGAAGGATGTGAGCTCAAACAAGGTTTACTTAAAATATATATATAAATATATTTTTGCGCAAATAAAGAAATAATAATAATTAATTCATTAATTAAGTTGAGAGACAAAAAAGTTGAACTTGGATGATTTTTATTATTATTATTATTATTATTATTATTATTATTATTGAACTTGATAGATACCCTCCTGTGTTGTTGAGGCAGCTATGAATATGCAATGAGACCTGGAAATCTTACAAACGCTTACTGAGACTAGTGGAAGAAACGTATCGGCTCCGAAGCCGTACCGCAGCGCAGACGGACCGAACACGGACCTAGTGGAATGTGGCCGTAAGGAGGTAGTTTAGTGCTGATCTGAGAGAGAGAGCGAGAGAGAGAGACAGAGAGACAGCGCGAAAGAGAGGGAGAGAGAGAGAGAGAGAGAGAGAGGGAGAGAGAGAGGGAGAGACAGCGCGGGAGAGAGGGAGAGAGAGCGAGAGGGAGAGAGGGAGAGAGAGAGAGGGAGAGAGGGAGAGACAGGGAGAGAGGGAGAGAGAGCGAGAGGGAGAGAGGGAGAGAGAGAGAGGGAGAGGGAGAGAGAGAGAGGGAGAGAAAGAGGGAGAGAGAGAGAGAGAGCGAGAGAGAGAGAGGGAGAGAGAGAGGGAGAGACAGCGTGGGAGAGAGGGAGAGAGAGCGAGAGGGAGAGAGAGAGAGGGAGAGAGGGGGAGAGAGAGCGAGAGGGAGAGGGAGAGAGAGAGAGAGAGGGAGAGAGAGAGGGAGAGAGAGAGAGAGGGAGAGAGAGAGAGAGGGAGAGACAGCGCGAGAGAGAGGGAGAGAGAGCGAGAGGGAGAGAGGGAGAGAGAGAGAGAGAGAGAGGGAGGGGGAGAGAGGGAGAGAGAGAGAGAGAGCTCTCCTGTGTGAAGTGACAGACAGGGGGGAGGGGCTACTACAACAACACTCCTCTTCTCTCAATGCTGCATCTGAGCTTTGTAAAGAAAGCAACAGCACTTTAAATGAAGGGTATAGAGAGGAGAGCAGGAAAAGACATTTCACATCACCATCATTCACACACACATTTTTCAAACTCAAACCTTCTTTTATGCACACAGAATCTATTAAACATGTATGGCTGGGTGAGAGAAAAACTCTGCAAAATAAGAGCTGGTCAATATATCCATATTGTGATAATGAGACTAAATATTGTCTTAGATTTTGGATATCATATATGGTGATATGACATACGTGTTGTCTTTCCCTGGTTTGAAAGGCTGCATTAGAGGTGGGCGATATGGCCCTAAAATAATAGCAGGATATTTCAGGGTGTTTCTGCGATTATGCAGCGTGACGGTGTGACGTCATTATGTCAACAAGTCGGAATATTGCCATTATCAAGATATCATGGGCGGCTGTAGCTCAGGAGGTAGAGCGGGTCGTCTACTAATCGCTTTGGATAAAAGAGGTCGGTGGTTCGATTCCCGCCTCCTCCAGTCTGCGTGTCGAAGTGTCCTTGGGCAAGACACTGAACCCCAAATTGCTCCTGATGGTGTGCCAGCACCCTGTGTGGTAACCTGCCGCCATCGGTGTGTGAATGGGTGAATGTACCTACTGACTGTAAAGCACTTTGGATAAAAGCGCTATATAAATGCAGGCCATTTACCATTTACCATCATGATGATATGATTCAACTGTATGAAAATGTTATATCACAATTAGTAGGGCTGGGTTAAGAAAATCGATATATCGATATTGAATCGATATTCATGTGAAGGAACAAGTATCAATACATAAATCCCAGTATCGATATTTTACCAAAAAAAATAAAAAATAAACATAGGCTATAATATTATAGGCTGTGTGTGGTAGTTAAAACATAGTTTCAAGTTGACGTTTATTTATGTTTGTAGTTGAAACAAAAACATAAATACGGTAGGCTACCTGTGCATTGTGCATGCACCATGAGCCAGATGTACAGACCTCAAATCTGTTTGCACTATAATGTTTGTGAACTGGAAATGTTCATGAGCTGTATTTAATTTTATTTACAAAGCATTTATACTTTATGAAACACTGTTTACAACATGCTGCTGTTCAATGATTCTGTTGTATAGTGGAAATCTAAATTTGTTGAATGAGTATGTTGGTCATGTTTAAATAAAAAAGAATTACATGATGTAACTGCTTGCTTTATGGTCAATTCTTAATGTAAATATTAATATTTTTTAATAATGCACCAGGTTAGAGGGTTCCTTGTACAATTTACAGCATTAGTTCTTTGATAATCTCTTCCATTATCAAAGCAAAACTGGTATTGTAACTAAAATATCGGTATCGAATTGTATCGTATCGTATCGGAAATCGTATCGTCTTGGGACCTTGTGTATCGGAATCGCATCGTATCGGGAAGTCAGCGGCGATACCCAGCCCTGTATTATCGCAGTATTGTTAAAATGTGCTGAAAATGTTCTGATTATATTCACTGAAATCATTTCACCAAGGCTGCACGCCTGTCTGAGAGAATGTTGATAACTTTTTGGTTGATCATTTTCAAAGCGCTGTAATCACGCTAACATGGTAATCACGCTAACACAGTTTTAATGATCAATTAAAATGTTAAACAGTCAGGAATTTGATTGTGGTTCGTGAACAATACGATATGGCACACCCCTAGGCTGCATCACAGTAAAGTAATTTTCTGAACTTATCAGACTGTTCTAGCTGCTCTATTATTTGCCTTTACCCACTTAGTCATCGTATCCACATTACTGATGATTATTGATCAAAAATATCATTGTCTCAATATTTTGTGAAAGCATCACTAGTTATCACTACACTATCGTCGCAATATCGATATTGACGTATTTGATCAAAAAATTATTGTGTGATTGTGATTTTGTCCATATCGCCCGGCCTATACTTCAAATGCCTCAATGTGTGTGACTGCGTGTGCAATGTATTCATGTATTCATGGTCTCTCCAAAAGGTATTGTATGCTGCTCACAGGCATGCTCTGCTCTCCCTGTTTCCTCGCCTTCATGCCTCTCAGTGAATATTGAACAGTTACAGCTGCTGCAGAGGGGAAGGCACCATTCATGCTTTGTGTCCTCAGGACACGGAGATCACGTTTGAAAGATGGATGTCCAATTAGTTAGCGGGTTTCACAGAATCCTGGAGTCGGAGTAACGGATGGGAGCTTTCTCAACTGGCATGAGTCATCTCTCAGTGGAAGCACTTCCTCCAACTCAGAGCCCTCTCCTCCAGGCAAAGGAATGCAACAAGTGCAGCCTTCCAAACAGACGCACATCTCTTGTCTTTCCAGCACAAGACCCTACATGCTGCTACATGCTGCTACATGCTGCTACAGGAGGTATAATACACTAGGCATATCATGCTCTATGTGCGCTCGATTCCTACAGTATAGGCTCACCCGCTGTGCTGTGACATAACTGATGTCAGTTAAGTGCTTTTATGACACCACTGATGACATCACAACAACCTCCTATGACGTCACTGATGATGTCACAATGCCTCTGACATCACTGATGATGTCACAATGCCTCTGACATCACTGATGACATCATCACTGGGATAGATGGATAGATACATGGGAGGAGCGAACTGGGCGAGCGTACAGAGGATCTTGAGGAGAATGTAGGGAAACAGTGGATGGATGAATCCAGGCGGCGGTAATGCAACGTAAAGGATGCAAACTGCCATAAAACACCACAGAAGAAGAAGACGATAATACATACATGCTGGCACATGCTGGTACAGTTGGTATAATTAGGGATGGGGCCGATCCGATCCAATATCGGTATCGGGTGCCGATTTGGCACTAATTCACGGATCGGAATTGAATTTTTTCCAGCGCAGGCTGCACAGCTGCTGGCCGTAATTTGCCCATGTATAATAGTATCCTTCTTTGCCTTGTATATTTTCTTAATTTTGTCTGCTTTTTGTAAGGTATATTTAAAAAAATCTTTAATTGGCCAAATCTTTGCCTATACTGTATATTCAAGAAAAATATGGGTATCGGCATAATATCGGTATCGGCATAATATCCAAATTCAGGTATCGGAATCGGATCGGAAGTGAAAAAAGTGGATCGGTGCATCCCTAGGTATAATTGTGTTAAATGAGATTTTCTCCTCTACTCAATTTTTCCTCAAACATGAAATTAGCCGAGACAAATCGCTTTGCATCTTGTTGCATCACTATTGAGGAAGGGCAGTTCAGCCTGAATAAAACAATCTTGTAATCAACTAGACTTCAGGCCCACAGTTTAATGAGGCTATTCTGAAGAGGAAATCCACCTCCAAAATGCAGCATGTGCCAGCTCGCAGCTCGCAGGCATCACTTCATTTGATCTTCCACAGCTCCGACTCTCGACGGAACAAATCCCTCAACAGTGAATCTGACATGGAGTCAACATAAAGCACTTAACTTACGCTGCTGCACTCTTTTCCATTGCTGTGATAATTCCACGTCTGGATCAAATGTGCATAAAGCTCTGCTTTAACCAGCGGTTGGTTTGGCTGCACATGTGCGTGGCTGTATCTTCCATTCTGCCATCCACCTGGAATCTGAGCGTTTGAGGGGAAATGTGGGAGGATTAGAGTATAGAGTGAGTAACACGAGCAGAGCTGTTCACTGTGCTGCTAAAAACACAACCAGCAGAGCCAAGCTGCTAAAGCTATGCTGCTACAGACCCCTGAGCGAGGCAGAGCAAGTGTACAGACATGAGTCATAGCAGTCCTGATGGACAGCACAGGGCTACTGTGGCACGCTGGAAAGAATAACAGTCTGTTTCATTGAGAGGGGAGAAGTGGATGGAGCAACATAGCTCTGTGTATCTGTCAGCACGAGCTGGGCCCGTTGAGGTGGTGCTGCCACCAACGCCACATCAGCGCGTATCGTATGTATCCCTGTGTGTGTGTGTGTGTGTGTGTGTGTATGTATCCCTGTGTGGTCAATGGATTCTTAATCCCACGTTTACAATGAAACAGAGCTGGCACCGGCCCAAACCCCACAAGCATGGCTTTTCCCCCTTTTCTCAACAGTCAGAGGCAGCTGGCCACGCAGCACTTTACTGTGAGACATCACTCTATCAGGAACATGCATGTGGGTTTGTTGGGTTCTGAAAGGGCAGGTTTGGACTAAGGGGGGGGGGGGGGGGCGTCTGGGCGATATGGCAAAAATATCATATCACCATTTTTTCAGGCAGGATCCCGATCTTATCACGAGTCTTATTCAAAGACTATTTTTCAAGTTAGTGAAAATGACAACTAAGGGCTGGATCAAAACTCATATCTCTGTACTGCCTGAATGGCTCAAATGAGTATTTTCTGCTAGGGGGAGTAAATGTTCAGTTGTAAGTCAAAGCCACATGTGAGATGTCACAAGCACTTTTAGCCAAACAAGACTGTGATCAAAATACAATGATCCTTCCTGCTGCTTTCACAAAATATTTACACAATGAGTGGGTTCTGCTATTTTGGTCAAGTTTTTGGTTACACTCGAGCAAATGGTGATGTCACTGATGATGTTATAGACATCATCATCTATGATATCATCAGTGATGTCACTCGAGTAATACTGGTTTTTTGGTTACACACTTGCGCAAGTGGGACATCACTGATGATGTCACAATGTCTATGATGCAAAGTTGATGATGCAAAGTTGAGCAATTGTGCGCTGTGCATGCCAATAGAGCAGGCGAGGCCACGCAGCAGCCGAGCTGCGGGCAAGGCCGCGCAGTGGCCGAGCTAGCGAGCCCGCGCGGCGGGCAAGCCTAGGAATCGAGCATGCGTAGCGCGCGAGATGCCTAGTATAGATTATGGTTATATTGCTCAGCCCCAGCTTGGAGCTGGGTTGGTGATGAGGTGGAGCTGAACTTTGAGGCTGTGTTTTCCGAGGTAGGGAGAGATGAGACGAGCGAGGGGAAGTGGCTAGTTGATTTTGGCAGCGGCCGCCAGTGCCCTGAGAAGTATGCTACCCCCCCCCCCCCCACACACACACACACACACACACACACACACAGACACAGACACACACACACACACACACACAGAAAGTAGAGCAGCTCTGAGTGAGCGAGCTAACTGTTGACAGAATGATGCAGCATGCTGTTCCCTGGGGCCTCCAGCAGGATGTAGTAGAGAAATCCATACAGACGAGTGGCGTTATCATTCAGTGTAACTAAAGCTGTCAGCGAGGCCAAGCAGCACTGGGCCAAAAACAAGAAGGAGGCCTAAAGAAAGCAAAAAGTCTACGTGATCTACGACTGAGAAACTATGTCAGGTCAACCAACAATAACAAACATCACCTGCCTGAGAAACTATGTCAGGTCAACCAACAATAACAAACGTCACCTGCCTGTCTGAGGGCTCTCTTTTCTTTCTATTTTTTCACTGAGAAAGGAGGATGACGCAATGATACACCGTTTTCAATATGTGAGGTAAAACAATGCAATACCATCCAAATTCCTGCATTGTCGACAAGCACAAAAGAACCTGAGACACAGGTATGCTTGCCACCATCAACCACCATCGTCTTTGTTCATGCATTGTTGACTGTTCAACAGCACAATGTGAATGAAACCGCCCATTAAGATACGAGTATCCAAACACTAGAGATGACTCTTATCTGGGGCGACTTGTAAAAGCACTCGCCTACTACCGCATAGACCCGGGTTCAATTCCCGGCCGCGGTCCTTCCGGCTTGGTCAGATGTTCCTACAGGTCTTGGCCGTGTCTGCGGGTGGGAAGAAGCTGGCGGTGGTATGTGAGTCCTGGTCGCTCCACTACTGCCTCCTCTGGTCGGTCGGGGCGCCTGTGGGGGGATAGCATGATCCTCCCTACGCGCTACGTCCTGCAGGTTGAAACTCCTCGCTGTCAAGTGAAAATAAGCAGCTGGCGACTGCACATGTAATATAACGGAGGAAGCATGTGCTAGTCTACAACTCTCCCCAGCAGGGGGAAGAGGCCCAGTACTATTGAGGGAGAAAATGTGTGTGGGGGGGAATAGATAAAAAATAGATGATCCTTCTCTTTTTTCTGCACTAAATAAAATAATAATGAAGGTGTTTGTGTAATATACTATATAATATATAATATAACTATATAATATATATATATAATATATAATAATATATAATAATAATATAATATAACTGTGCAGGATATATAGGACAGAATAAGCCACAAGCTAACAGAAAGATTGCTTTTCCAGCAATAGCTTTAGCATTCAGAAAGTGTCCTAGCTCACCTAGGATTACAGCCCCCCTGTGCGCGTGCCAATCATCTCAAAGCTGTTCTTTCCATGCGTTAAGAAGATGTGTTATTGCTATTAGCTGCACCTGAAGGTGTGTCATTAGTGCACAGTTCCACCGGCCATTAAAGTGTCGTTAGTTGTGAGTGACACCATATTTCATGGTGCCTGAGTGCTCCGTGGTGAACGGACAGACATCAGTCAGAGCAGTAAATTGAGAGAGGGAGCTGGGTCACCTGGGCAGAGAGAGAGAGAGCTGGCTAATAACACAGGCTGCACCATTTATATATGTGCATTTTCCATATTTCCCAAGTCCCTGAGCACCACTGAGAGCGCTTTCATACATCACTACGTTTTAAATCCTCCGGTGGAAAATTCTGTAAAAATGGCTCCCACAATTTTATAAGAAGCAGCTGAAGAGAACGTGCAGAATTCAAAATGGAGGGCACGTCCGGGTAGTGCAGCGCTAAATTCCCTGCCTGCCAACACGACGGTCGCAGGTTCGAGCCCCCGTGTTACCGTCCGCCTTGGTCGGGCGTCCATCCAGACACAATTGGCCGTGTCTGCGGGTGGAAAGCCGGATTGAGGGTATGTGTCCTGGTCGCTGCACTAGTCGCTGCACTGAGGTACCTGCAGCAGACTGAGGTACCTGCAGCAGACTGAGATACCTGCAGCAGACTGAGGTACCTGCAGCAGACTGAGGTACCTGCAGCAGACTGAGATACCTGCAGCAGACTGAGATACCTGCAGCAGACTGAGGTACCTGCAGCAGACTGAGGTACCTGCAGCAGACTGAGATACCTGCAGCAGACTGAGATACCTGCAGCAGACTGAGATACCTGCAGCAGAGTGAGGTACCTGCAGCAGAGTGAGGTACCTGCAGCAGACTGAGATACCTGCAGCAGACTGAGATACCTGCAGCAGAGTGAGGTACCTGCAGCAGACTGAGATACCTGCAGCAGACTGAGATACCTGCAGCAGACTGAGATACCTGCAGCAGACTGAGATACCTGCAGCAGACTGAGGTACCTGCAGCAGACTGAGATACCTGCAGCAGAGTGAGGTACCTGCAGCAGACTGAGATACCTGCAGCAGACTGAGATACCTGCAGCAGACTGAGATACCTGCAGCAGACTGAGGTACCTGCAGCAGACTGAGGGATGCACAAATCACTTCTCATCAAAGTGACAGCTTCTCACCCTGCGTTACTAATTGACTTGATGGGAGTCATGGTTGCAGACCTCTGACGCCTCTGACGCCTTGCCTACAAGCCATTCGTTAAAAGTGGAGGATTAGAAAATGTACACAGAGCACGCAAGGACATGAAGAAAATCACTTCCTTCACGGATGTGTGGTCCCTACAAGCTGTTACATGAAATACTCTCTCCTTGATCCTGAGGAGAGATCAGGTAATAGTACGTGAGCTGGAGGCCCTTGGCTGTACCAGACGCTGTGAAACGCGTGTACTGGTCCAGACGACATGGAAGGTGTTCCCCCAAGCAAGCCTATTATACCCAACAGGAAGTGAAGCAGTGCAAAGCGAGGGAGCCAGTTCTCTTCTCAATCTGTGCTATAAGATGATGTCTCCGGGTCATGTAGGAGAATACAGCGTTGTGGATTTAGCAGCTCTGACAAAGTGTAGGTTCAGTGAGGAGGTGGGTGAGAGGTGAAGAAGACACTTGATGTAGGTGATGAAGGATGATAGCTGAGGCCCTGCAGTCTTTATGTCCTGACAGTTCTAGCCTGGTCAAAAATAATCCTGATCACATGACCTCACATTCTGTTTGGCTCGACCTATCAGTCTGGACTCCAAGCCATCCACAGTGATTTCAGTGGGCGGGACTACTTGCCTTGACAGACAACTCCTTCAGCCAA
>NC_139650.1:12080628-12088128 GCF_964638095.1 Poromitra crassiceps | reverse complement strand
GAGAATAAAGAAAGTGAGAAAAAATAAATCATGTATTATTGCGGAAAAAAGTGATGCATCGATTTAAGATGCATCGAGATGCATCGAATCGAATCGTAGCCCTCTGAATCGTAATCGAATCGAATCGTGAGGCCAGTGAAGATTCACAGCCCTAACGCCAACATATGTGTGCACGTGTACTACACACATGCACACATTCAAGCACACACACACACACACACACACAGGTTAGACATTGGCAGGCAGGCTAGCGGAAAGTGAAATATATTGAGTTAAACACACCTAGCTAGCTGTAGCTTCTCTGACCTTCACCAAGAAGCATCAAACATTCACAGATTGATTTTTCAGCCCAACACTTGTGAAATATTGGAGGAATTTTCTTCTCCATCTGTCCTCCAGGATTCCCTGTAGAAATGTACTCGCTCTATAAATGGATGTTTATGAGGAATGAGAAGTACAGCGTGTTATCAAGGCAGAATCCTGTCAGATAAAATGCTCACTCTTATTTATCACCATGTCACAAATGTCTGCTGAAGAAACATAATGCACTAACAGTCCAGATGCCAAGGTGCTGGATCACCTCAGGAACACTGAACACAGCCTGTTCTGAAACAAGCATCTAGCAAGGCTTATGTACTGACTATTATTCAGATGCATATCAGTACATGATATACTGCAAACTACCCAACAAAATGTATGTGTGTGTGTGTGTGTGGGGGGGGGGGCTACATAGAACTAGCCTTCCTGGAATGAGGTGTTAGCTAGTACTACAGGGATGCAAACAAAAAACAAATAATACAGAATATGAGTCAGCATGACCAGATTGATTATTTAAGACGTTCAACCACATGTATTCTGTGTATTTAAAACCTTTGAAGGGCTTGGATTTTCACTGACTCTATTTATGATGTTTTAAGACTATAGATACAGTATATATGTAAGGGTTAATGCACGACGAGGTGTCCATTATCACTTTTTAAGGGACGATGCGAGAAGCGTGAACCGGTCCGAGGCGCCAGCCGAGTCTTTTCCGCCGAGAAACTCTGCAAGTCTTGCTCTTGTTTAATTGTTGTTATTAAGTCTATTTCTGCAATAACTTCACTTATGGCTGTGTTTATAACGTTAAGGTTACTGCTAGTGAAGCCGCCATGTTTGCTACAGCGTCGGCCTGTATCATCAACTACGTCAGTCCGTCCCCGATTGGCCAACTTGCGCTGTCAATCACAGGGCACTGAGCGCAGTCGCTGATTGGCTCGTCCACTTTGCAGTTCCTGCTAAAGCCCTCCCAGGGCTTGAGGCCAGACTCTCCTGCAGAACCAAAGTAAAATGTGAGTTGACGTGAGCGGCTGGTTTACCAGGCTAATCTGACATGACTTGCTTTCCTTTTGCTTTATCTTTTCTCTCTCACAACATCAGCTTTGTGGGTCAAAGTGCTGGAGGAGAGAGGAAAGAGCTCCTTAGACTTCCTTGTCTCCGATGATAAATGGGACTCGTCTCAAGCTGTAAATGATTCACACAATCTAAATAAATGACTAGACGCTCCTCTCCTCTCCTCCTCTCTCTCCTCTCCTCTCCTCACCTCTCCTCTCCTCTCTCTCCTCTCCTCTCTCTCCTCTCCACTCCTCTCCACTCCTCCTCTCTCCTCTCTCTCCTCTCCTCTCCTCTCCTCTCTCCTCTCTCCTCTCTCTCCTCTCCTCTCCTCTCCACTCCTCTCCTCTCCTCTCCTCTCCTCTCTGAGCAAAGCAGTGTTTGTTCGTCTCGGGCCGTTCATCGTTACAGACAATCAAGGACGCAAACAAGGATCCCTCAATGTACTTGGGAAGAAATGACATGGCGAACAAAGTGGTATCCAGGAAATCACACTGTAATGGAAACTACAAGCATGCAGTCTGGAAACCCGACGCCATCTTTAATTTACCTTCAATAGCACGGAGGTTTCTCTACACTAAAGCATCTGCTAAGTGAAATGGTAACATTGTAACATTGTAACTGTTGTATTTCCCACTCAGAAATTGATAAATGATATCAACACATGGGAAAGACATTATTATTGTCATTTTATTTATCATTTAATAACAGGAGTCAATCTAAATTCAGAGCCGTCGTTTACTCCGACGGGGGTTGAAGGACAGACCTTGCTCCTGACACACACACACACACACACACACACACACACACACACACACACACACACACACACATCAAAATGATAATCGCCAAGGAAGGTTTAAAAATAAACACACAAACTTGCTCTCAATTCGAGCTGAAACGACACACACCACAGCGTGTTTGGGCTTTCTGTTGTGGTATTAGTCAAGTTTTAGTCGACTAAAAATGTTAGTATTTTATGCTCGTCTTAGTCAAAGAAACTAAAAGTCTGAGCATTTTAGTCTCGTCTTAATCTTGGGGAAAAATGTAGTCGACGAACATTTTTCATCATAGTTTTCGTCATCGAGATGAACACTACACAATAGGGGTGCACCGATCGATCGGCAAGCAATCTGTATCGGCCGATTTTGACCTCAAATATGCGATCGGCTGATTGCCGATATTTCGGCTGATTGCCGATATATATATATATATATATATATTTATTTATTTATTTTATCAAAATAAGCCCTATCACTAATCAGGCTTTCCAACGATATAAAATACAATGCCAATTGGTATTATTAAAGGGGAGAAATAATCAACCTAAAATAACGTTTCCAAACTTTTTTGGGGGAGTTTATATATCGGTGATCGGTCGATGATCGGTTGGGCAGATATTTCGCATAGGCGATCGGTGATCGGTGGCAAAAAACGTGATCAGTGCACCCCTACTACACAACACAATAAAATAGACCAGTGTTAAGTGTCCCTCTCAAAGCGACACACCACAGCATTGGTTTTGGCTACAGAGGAAAGATCAAAGGCGGTCCATGCACACGGTTGTTGATCGTCTCATCGTCGTGGCAACAGCTGTGCTCATCTTTCACAGGGTTTCATCATCGCTTTCATCACATGAACATCCAATGAGGAAAACAAGAAGATATTCAAGCAGCTATGAGGAACTTGTAACTGGTTGTGATTTAAACCGTTTAAATGTAATCCTGATGCCTCACATCTTACAGTGCCTACACCATGAGACCATCAGCGAGGAGATGGGCGATGCCTCTGTGGGTCGCTCCAGACAGTGGGACTTTCTGTGTTCACGTCTGTGTGAAACTGCCAACGATCCAATAACGTTAGTTAACCTTATGCAGTAAATAAACCAGCAGGGGGTGCTACTACTACTCATTATTCCCTCATCTCATTGGTGGATCTATCTTCATTTATTTGTATGCCTCTTGATGCGTTGTCATTTCCCCCCCGTGGTATCAGAAAATGGTATCGAGTATCAATATTTCCCTGGGTATCGTCGGTATCAAAGTTAGAAATTCTAGTATCGTGACAAGCCTACTTTCTAGTCTCTTTGCAGGTGCAGTGTTTCCTGCCTACGTGGCAAACAGAGGAATGTTAAGTGAACAGTGTCATTGATGTGTGAGAGAGCGTCACAGGGTCAAGCTAGGCTGCCAGGCCACGCCTTTCTGCCAAGCAAGACATCAGATCAGAGCCATCCGCTCCTCTCTGTCTGCACTGATACCACACCACCCAATCAATATGTGCTCACCTCTCTGTTGCTTGGTGTTAGGGAGGGAGAGCATTAATACTTACATGATGTAGTGAGCATTAAAAGGCGATGAGGAATGTGTGCAGCAGTAAAGGTGTAAGTAAATAAAATAGCGTGTGATATGGATGATGCAGTGTTCTGGTCTGAACAGCAGGAGGCGAGGTGTAGGAGTTAGGGGTGTCAAAAATAATCGATTATAAGATGCATCGCGATGCGGACGTGCACGATTCTGCATCGATTCACAAATGTCAAAAATCGATATAAAAAAATATATATATATATATATTTTTTAATAATCAAATAAAATATAATGGAAGTACATGCAGTTGTTTATTTTAATTATGGATCATAATACAATGCAATTCCAAATGCACTTTTATTTTAAAAGTAGCCACACAGTGAGAAAAAAGAAAGCGAGAAAAAATAAATCATGTATTGCGGAAAAAAGTGATGCATCGATTTAAGATGCATCAAGATGCATCGATAATCGTAATCGAATCGAGGCCTCTGAATCGTAATCGAATCGAATCGTGAGGCCAGTGAAGATTCACAGCCCTAGTAGGAGTGCACTCATGGCTTTTGTGCGTGTTGCACTGCTCTCTGTATGAATGGTAAAGTAGGAGACGTGATTAATTCTCCACTTAGTAGTGCAGCAGCACACACGTCTGACCTCATGGTGTCTCCCTAACTTATCTCTGCTTGCCTTCTTTCTCCCACCCACCTCCTCTGTTCTGCATCTATTCTGTTGTTTCTGCATGCATCCCCATTCATGCCTCCATTTGCCTCCATTCTGCATCCCCATTCATGCCTCCATTCTGCATCCCCATTCATGCCTCCATTATGCATCCCCATTCATGCCTCCATTCTGCATCCCCATTCATGCCTCCATTCTGCATCCCCATTCATGCCTCCATTGTGCCTTCATGTCTACCTTCCTCTCAGGGTAGGAAATGAATGTTTCTTTTTTAACAAGGGCTCTTTTTTTTGCCCGAATGAAATATGTTTCGAGTGCATTTTGGATAATTGCCAGGCCAATTTTATCAATTGAATAGTTCAGTACCTAGTTCTTCTACAGTATGTTGCATGACAGACCAATATTCAATTAATCTTATCCAAGCATATTATTTTGTCCCTAAAAGTTCATAAATAGTTAGAAATCCTCATTTCCTATCATGCCAACATCAATGTTGATTGTCAATATCTGGAATGTTATGTAATGCCCCTGGCAAAAACCTTTCAAATAACATGCCTTGACAAAAGACAAAAAAAAACTCAAAAACATAACATATCAACAGATATGTCTCCACTCTCCAAATGTACTGTCGGTTCGTGTCGCTATCCAGTCCATTCTACACCGCTAGCTACTAGCTGGCCAACTAGCTTGCGCTGCCTGTCACTGAGGTCAATAACGCTAGGAGGAGGAGGAGGAGGAGGAGGAGGAGGAGGAGGAGGAGGAGGAGGAGGGGGCGGAGGTTGTGCAATGGATGCCTAGCTGGCCATTTTCAAGTTGCACTTTGCAAATACAGAGTAACGTTAAAATACATCAAGTTAGCTCATTTTTATGGGGACATTTAAAAGCCCATCATCCCAATTCCAAGGGCAATTTTAGACTTGTTTAGGGTCATTTTGCCCCAAGCCCCCCACTAATGTCTGACCATGCTTCCTCCTCACCTTGCTCCTCTCTCCTTCCTCACTCCTCATCTGATCTGTGCTCCCAACTAGATTCGGGAGCGGAAACTCTGTTGCAAATTAGAACCGAATCCAAAATGCAGAGTACTGGGTACCCGTACTCTGCAAAGTTGCATTTTGGTTCCTAAACAGATTTTACGTGCAGACATACTCCAAATATGAGTTCCCACCCGAATATATGAAGTGGTGGGCCGGACATTTGTTTAGTCTCCGCAATGCACTTTGAGCACATGGGAGAGCCGAACCCCCCTGGCAGTGTGTCAAAAAGTCCACCTTAAATAAATAGGCCGACTGTCCTTACAGACCGGATCTGACTTCTCTTCACTCAGTGCACCATTTAACGTTATTCATCAAACCTCCGTTCCTCACCCAGACGACCATTCCCCAGAGCCTGCTGCCTCGTCTGATGTGGAGCAGGAGGTAACACAGAGCCTGCTGCCTCGTCTGATGCGGAGCAGGAGGTAACAGAGAGACACTGCTTTCACTCTGACTACATTTGCGAAGCTCAAATGCTGCAGAGTTGATGTGGAAACCAGGAGAGTCTCCGGTGAGCAGAACATTTGTACATATATAGTGACACAGACTGATGAGACTGAGACATTCACTATGGAGTTGGGTTGAACTGTATACTGAACTGCTGCTTGAATTGTGCACTGTCAGTATGTGTTTAATACACTGTGGGGAACATTGGATTTTGCTGTGTTGTGTTTCTTGCTTGCTACTGGTAGCTGAAGGGGATGGTACCTGTATCAGTTGCTACTGGTAGCTGAAGGGGTTGGTACCTGTATCAGTTGCTACTGGTAGCTGAAGGGGTTGGTACCTGTATCAGTTGCTACTGGTAGCTGAAGGGGTTGGTACCTGTATCAGTTGCTACTGGTAGCTGAAGGGGTTGGTACCTGTATCAGTTGCTACTGGTAGCTGAAGGGCTTGGTACAGGTATCAGTTGCTACTGGTAGCTGAAGGGGTTGGTACCTGTATCAGTTGCTACTGGTAGCTGAAGGGGTTGGTACCTGTATCAGTTGCTACTGGTAGCTGAAGGGTTTGGTACCTGTATCAGTTGCTACTGGTAGTTGAAGGGGTTGGTACCTGTATCAGTTGCTACTGGTAGCTGAAGGGGTTGGTACAGGTATCAGTTGCTACTGGTAGCTGAAGGGGTTGGTACAGGTATCAGTTGCTACTGGTAGCTGAAGGGGATGGTACCTGTATCAGTTGCTATTGGTAGCTGAAGGGGTTGGTACCTGTATCAGTTGCTACTGGTAGCTGAAGGGGTTGGTGCCTGTATCAGTTGCTACTGGTAGCTGAAGGGGTTGGTACCTGTATCAGTTGCTACTGGTAGCTGAAGGGGTTGGTACCTGTATCAGTTGCTACTGGTAGTTGAAGGGGTTGGTACCTGTATCAGTTGCTACTGGTAGCTGAAGGGGTTGGTACCTGTATCAGTTGCTACTGGTAGCTAAAGGGGTTTGGTACCTGTATCAGTTGCTACTGGTAGCTGAAGGGGTTGGTACCTGTATCAGTTGGTAGCTGAAGAGGTTGGTACCTGTATCAGTTGGTAGCCGAAGGGGTTGGTACTTATCAGTTCCTTTGTAGGGTTTTGCTGGCTGTCAAACTGAGACTCACTGCTTAACCACCAATGGCCGTTACATAAAAAGTGTTAAATTTAAAAAAAAGTATAATTTAAAAAAATCTTTCTTTCTGTGAAATAAGCCATGTGACCTGTTTGTTTTGACCCCACTACTCAAAGAATCAAAATCAAGAATAGTTAAGAACCGGAATCGATAGGCTGAATTGGAGTCAGAAATAATCGTTCAAATCAAAACGATACACAACCCAACCTTGCTCCCAACTGGTATTGTCCCTCCCTCCCTCCCCCTCAACAGTACCAGCACATCACATGTGGGAGACGCCCCACACCCAGCCCTCGTCCCGTATACTCCCTGACCCGAGGAGGAGGCGAGTGTACCTCCTAACAGCCGTGACTGTTTCCACCATCCCCTCCTCCCCACACCGCCCTTCCTGGTGGGGAGACCAGACCACACATATCACAGAAGAGAGACATGCCCGGGACACAGGAGGCAAGGCACCTTCTTCCAGGGATTCCAGGCCTATGAGCTAGCTTCTCTCTCTCTCTCTCTCTCTCTCTCTCTCTCTGGCTGTGGAAG
>NC_139650.1:12073128-12075628 GCF_964638095.1 Poromitra crassiceps | reverse complement strand
CAGATAGCGGTGGTGAGGAGAGAGGATAGGAGTGATTGTACTGTAATAGCGGCAGATAGTGGTGGTGAGGAGAGAGGATAGGAGTGATTGTACTGTAATAGCGGCAGATAGAGGTGGTGAGGAGAGAGGATAGGAGTGATTGTACTGTAATAGCGGCAGATAGCGGTGGTGAGGAGAGAGGATAGGAGTGATTGTACTGTAATAGTGGTAGATAGCGGTGGTGAGGAGAGAGGAGACATGGACCCGGGTCTCAGCTCACATCACACCAGCCCAGTTACCACAGCAAACTGCCTGTTGCTATGGTAACTGTAACTGGTCAGCGGGGTGGCCAGTTGTGATGGGCAGCATGTCATCAACACAATGGGATGTGCCAACGGACTCCATTCTCCTCTGGCCAAGATAACTGTCCTATAGGGACGATTCAGGGATGAAGTCCGTAGGGCTGGGTATCGTTTAAAAAAATACAATTACTAGTGATACCAATACCAATATAGTATTTAATCTGATTAGATTATTTATTTATTTTTTATTTACTTTTGTAGCATCTCGGGCACGTTGAACTGTCAACTCTGTCACATACACCACGCTCGACTTCACCTGTTCACCACCACAGACTGTATGGGTAGCTGCTGCGCTAGTGGGCCAATCACACGTACTGTAACGTCAGGTAACAAAGAACGCTTGTGGTGATTGGCTGCGAGCAAAACTATACAGTCTAGATCTGTGTACAAAAAGGATCGAATGCAGGTTATTTCAGGTCGATAGTAATGAGTACCAATACCCAGCCCTTTTAAAGGGATAGGTCAACTTTTTGAGAGATTTCCCATATTTCCCATACATAAACAATGCCTTCACCGTCACTCTCTGTACAGTACACTGTGAGCTACACAGCCATCCACTTAGTTAGATTCACAAATCAATGGGAGTTAGCAGTACAGCCCCACACCCCCGTTCAACTCAAAACTGGCTCCATGCTTCCTCCGAGACATGGGCAGTTAGCCAGCCGCTTCTTTTCACCTGACAGAGGAAGCTTCACCGGTAGGACATAGCACGTGGGAGGTTCACGCTATTCCAACCAGTTCCCCTCCCTCCGAACAGGCGCCCTTAACGACCAGAGGAGGACTCACATTAGCAACCAGGATATTGCATGTTTTGGTGAAGGGGGTTCCTATATGAAGGAAACCCCCGGGAGGCACGGGGAGAACATGCAAACTCCACACAGAAAGGCCCTTTTGACGACCCCACCCGGCACGCATTCCTTCAGCACTCACAGCGTCCCAGGTGGGAATCAAACCCAGGACCTTCGAGCTGTGAGGCGACAGCGCTTACCACTGCACCACCGTACCCCCTGATCCACATTTTTCTTCTCGCCAATTCTTAATGGCTTCCTTGTTTTCCTCAGGAGTACAAAAAAACTTTAACTGGCGATTTTTTACATCCACACAACAGCTTTTAGCTATGTTTCATTCAAGGAAATTGACGCTGGTGTGTGGAAATGAACGGAGCTTTTCCCCCGTGATGGGTGTGGCCTATTTCATGCAGTGTCTCTATAGCATTGACATACATAATGGACCAACGGAGCTCATTGACTTTGACACAGCAAAATGAAGCTCACTTCCGGATATTGTTTGATATTTGTTTGATTGGTTGAATGGATTGATGCTACACGGAAGTACGAGGAGAGGGGGCGGCTGCCGGGGGAGTTTCCGAATTTGCTCTGTCTCTCTTATCGCCGTAATGCATTATGGGTAGTCAGCTACTTTGGCTAATGGTAGCGGCTAACGCTACTTACTTTACATTGCAGTAAAACGTCACTGAATGACCAAATTGATTTAACTTTTAACCATTTCGAGTAACACTGTTTCCATACGGACCCCCAGCGTTGGTTAGTTGTTTATAACGTGACTATATTTATAACGTTATAACGTACTCCGGTTTCTGGGCTGAATCCAATGGTCTGAATGGTCTGAATACAGAGAAGGCTTAAGGCTTTATCTAACGGTATAGATAACGTTAAATGGTCCGCCATGTTATGAACGTTAGATGTATGGTATCTACAGTATATAGTTACGTGTGTCTACTAACATTATTAAAATATCATAAAGTAACGCTATTTTCAACCTCAACTATTACTTGCTACCTGATGCCTTGCGGCACATTGCTGCCTCTACCAGTCGGAAGTATTACTGTTCTTATTATCCGATGTTTGTTGTCAATTTTCCTCGAAATGGGGCTATAATTTGGAAAACGGAGCGCGTTAGAGCATGAAAAAGACTTGAAATTGTTTTTTCAGACCATAAACTCATTTGGAAAGTGTTTATTTAAGACATAGACCGAGAGAGAAGTTGTCTCGTTTCCCATAGAGTTGAATGGATGTTCCCGGGGAGTGCTACACAAACTGCGTCCCCCACTGGCCATTTGAAAGAATGCAATTTCCGCATGGGGATCAAAAATAGGCAGGCTGAATTGGGCACTGCTCTATAGTCACAGTGTTGACTCA
>NC_139650.1:12015628-12065628 GCF_964638095.1 Poromitra crassiceps | reverse complement strand
GTAGTTCACTCCAGATCCACAAAAAAGTCATGTGATCTACGGTGTCGTATGGCCATCTTCGTCTTTTTTAAAAATCAAGCTTCCATGTTTATGCACACTCAAACTGAGAGCTGACCAGTCTTCTACTAGTGGCCAATAAGAAGGTCAAGTGGAGTTGTCACACACCGACCCCCCGATCCAAACCAGTGACCTTCTAGTAGCAAGTCCATGTCTGACCATATGTGCTTATGAATGAAGCACGTCGTAGACGGATGCTTTCATCACATTTTAGAATTTCTGAATTTGGACTGTCTTTTGGTTTGGCTGGTTAGTTTTAGGATCGGGTAAAATCCGGTACCACTATGGTACCGGTACCTTTACAACCGGTACTTACCGGACCGAAATGCAACGCAGATTGAGGTGCTTCATTTCAGTGCCATGCCTGAGCTGTACTGACTGAAATATCTGCCCTCTGGTGCTCCGAAACCGGTATCACACACCTTCACTTAATATATTATCGTTTGGAGCGCACCAGTTGAAATCCTCTTTAAATGATCAAATCCACTTTAAATCTGCTTTAAATTTCTAAAAAATATTGGCTCAGCCACCATTTGGCCACCAGTACTGTCGTCTTAGCAGCAGTATCTGGAAAATACTCAAAGACCATTAGGTGGGTCTCCGGGTCTCAGAACAAAATCTCTCACACTGTCAATCACAACAAGATGATAAAGATATCACACAACAGTCCAGACTCCAGATAGAGTTGAGTGATCTGTTGCCGGGTAGAGTTGGTGGTTATCAACACATGAGCAGCTTCAACCCTCCCTCATCTCAATTAAACGCAATAAATAGGCGCCCGAAACAGACACAAAGGTGGCCTTGATTGACAGCTCTGTGCTTCCTGAGGGCTGGGGGCGGGGCCAGAGGAGGACAGTGCTGCCTGGGAGGCTCTGTGCTTCCTGAGGGCTGGGGGCGGGGCCAGAGGAGGACAGTGCTGCGTGGGAGGCTCTGTGCTTCCTGAGGGCTGGGGGCGGGGCCAGAGGAGGACAGTGCTGCGTGGGAGGCTCCGTGCTTCCTGAGGGCTGGGGGCGGGGCCAGAACAGGACAGTGCTGCGTGGGAGAGAGAGGCACCCTGCTGGGGGCGGGGCCTGAGCGGGTGTTGGGGCCTTGGCGTTCACACGAGGGCTAAAAGGTTAATTGGACCTCTGTGCTGTGCCTCGCTCTGTGTAATTGACTGTGATTAATGCAGGAGGTTACTGTCACACTCACTTACTAATTGTCCAAAGCAGCACGCAATTAAGCACAACTGTACAAATGTGTGTGTGTGTGGAACTGAACTGTGCAGCTCAGCAGAACACGCATGCCTACAGTATGGGCCACTTCAGAATAGGGCTGGGTGATATATCGACATTTATTTTATTTTATTTTTATTTAACCTTTATTTATCCAGGGAGGACCATTGAGAGCATGCTCTCTTTTTCAAGGACGCCCTGATTACAACAAATACCACAAATGAATCCTAATAATACAAATCAGAATAGGAATATACATGATATGATACCGATATGGTAATATGAGACTAGATAAGATATATTCGAATATAGAATATTATTTGACAGCCCTACTAAATATCATGTTAGAGTTTGGCGATCATAATATGGTGATATGACATAATAATAAGTGTCACTTTTCCTGCTTTGAAAGGCTGCATTACAGTAAAGTGATGTCATTTTCTGAACTCACCAGACTGTTCTAGCTGTTCTATTATTTGCCTTTGCCCACTTAGTCATTAGATCCACATTATTGATGATTATTTATCAAAAATCTCATTGTGTCAATATCTTCTGAAAGCACCAATAGTCATCCCTACAATATTATTGCGATATCGAGGTATTTGATGAAAAATCTAGTGATTTTGGATCAAAATCTAGTGATTTTGGATCAAAATCTAGTGATTTTGGATCAAAATCTAGTGATTTTGTCCCTATCGCCCAGCCCTAGCATGTTTTATACACTCATTTCGGATGGACTCTAGTGGGAAAGCGGTGTAAGCTGCAGTACATCTGATGGACTCTAGTGGGAAAGCGGTGTAAGCTGCAGTACATCTGATGGACTCTAGTGGGAAAGCGGTGTAAGCTGCAGTACATCTGATGGACTCTAGTGGGAAAGCGGTGTAAGCTGCAGTACATCTGATGGACTCTAGTGGGAAAGCGGTGTAAGCTGCAGTACATCTGATGGACTCTAGTGGGAAAGCGGTGTAAGCTGCAGTACATCTGATGGACTCTAGTGGGAAAGCGGTGTAAGCTGCAGTACATCTGGCATTGCTTGTTTAATTATATCTCACTCTGCTTTGTATTTATAGACAGCTCTGAAGAGGACAGAGGCTTTCCTCAGGCCGCCCGCAGCAGGAAGTGAGGTGGTTCACAGAGCTAACACCTCATCACCTTAATGACCCCCTTGCAAAAAGTTTCCACCTGCAAAGTTCTCCTGACTAGTCTGCCAGAAGTTCACATGAAGAGCAGGGAAACTGAAGGAGCAGACATCAGTGGACTTCTCTCAAAACGTGTCCCTGACTAACAATGTGATATCTTGGGTACACTTTCCAACTTTTCCTGCCAGGCCCTGCCTGTCTCACAAGGCTCCCTGCGTCAGTTCTTCCTGGATATCCTTTTTTGCCAGACTGTCAGCAAGCTTGTGTGTGCAAAGGGAAAATGGCATGTGGGTGGCAAAAAGCTCTGCAAGCTTTGCAATACCTTTGCAGTTCCTGGGTTGCATGCATGTCAAAGTTTAAAACGACTAAAAAATATATGTATATATAATTCTACAGGATAAGCCTCAGCTCTAAAGCGTGGCATGGGGAACTTGGCATTGATTTGTTTGACATTATATGGGGTAGGAGTCTGTCTATGATACAACTCTGCTCAGTTAATAGTAGACACCAGCTGATCCAAGTCAAAGTCACTCATCGTCTTCACTATTCTAAGCATAAGTTGCATAAGATCTACCTTTCTGTCTCAACACTGTGTGACAGGTGTCAGGTGTCAGAGGGGGCACTCTGTCTCATGCCTTCTGGTTCTGCCCTTCACTGATTGGATACTGGGCCAGAATATTAGATTGGTACTCCAAGGCCTACAAAATAACCCTACAGCCGGAGGCAGAACTCGCCATCTTCAGCTGCTTGGAGTCCTCTCTGAACGTCCCTACAGCTGTGCAACAGTCTCTGACACTGGGGACAACTGTTGGCAAAAAAACTCATTTTGAAGGAATGGAAGTCCCCCTCTTCACCCTCTTTCCAATTGTGGTTGACGGACATGATCTCTGTTACACGGATGGAGACACTCAGGTTCCCGAGAACCAACTCACTTAAAAACAATTAAACTATCTGTGAGCCGTTTCTAGCCTACCTCGATGAGGTTAGGGGCGCCGGGTGATATCAAAAGCCTCGGCTCTAGAGAAGACGTTCCCTAAGTTTTTTCGGGGGACCCACTTTTTAAAAATGACAGACCATCATGACCTAGTCTCTTAGAACAGACGAGTTGGCTTCCGCAATTTTCAAATGCTTCCGCCATACCATCTGTAATTCGTGAGGGAGAATCATGCACCAACCGGAATGGGAAACAGAAAGGCGGGTCTTCCGCTCATTAGTCCAATCAGAATTTTTTTAAGGCGGGTCTTCCGCTCATTAGTCCAATCAGAATTTTTTTCCGTGGACACGCGTGTCGTGATTGGTCGGATTCCGTCAAACTTCCTTCCAGTCTGAAGGTTTTTTCCCAACTTCCTTGTGCATGTTCTGGGGGTGTAACATACAGACTGTATAGCTGCATTCGCCGGATGTAGATGAGACAGTCTGTTTTAAGAGACTAATCAGGACCCAATTCACACCAGGCCTTAAGTGAGAGTGATGTGAATAAATGAACGTTCCTGACCATTTTTATTGCATTTACGCAATTTTCCGCATCACCTTATATGATCTTGAATAGGTAAACCAGCCATTTCAAAGAGAGATACATTTGCTAAATGAGAACTTTGTTTTATTCACATGTTATTGAAAACACATGTCAAACACTTTATACATTAGACCAAATAAATGCATTTAGGGGGAGTTAACAGGCTGTCTCATTGTTTTTATTTCCTCTCAGTAAAACATTTTAAATAAATAAAAGACTGTGGAAGAAATTCTGCAAATGTATTTGGCGACCCAAATAAAATGTCCTGCGACCCACCTGTGGGTCCTGACCCAGCCTTTGGGAACCAATGCTCTAGAGAGGCTCTTACATTTTCATGGGACCTTCTCCTTTTTGTGATGACATGGATGTCCAAATTCCCCTGATGCCTGATGCCACGCTGCCCCAGCTCCTCTCTGTGAGAGAGAGTGTGTGTGTGCATTAATGTCTCTGTCTACTCTCTCTGCTGGAGTGTGTGCCTGCATACGCTGAGCACATTCTGACAGCCCACCACTGTGACCTTGTGCCCGTGTGTGTGTGTACTTAGTGTGTGTGTGTGTGTGTGTACTCAGTGTGTGTGTACTCAGTGTGTGTGTGTGTACTCAGTGTGTGTGTACTCAGTGTGTGTGTGTGTACTCAGCGTGTGTGTGTGTGTGTGTGTGTGTGTGTGTGTGTGTGTGTGTGTGTGTGTGTGTGTGTGTGTGTGTGTGTGTGTGTGTGTGTGTGTGTGTGTGTGTGTGTGTGTGTACTCAGTGTGTGTACGCTCACAGTGCCTGGCCTATTCTCTCCTTCGTTCTCGATAATGGCTGTATATACATTTTAATCTGGGATTAGCTAGAGGAGCGCTCTCTCTCTCTGCGTCAGGCTGTACAGTACTGTGTGTGTAGGCAGACATTACCAATGGATTGCAGCTGTGTTAAGGAAATCACTACAGCACCCAATTTCTCTCCTCTTGCCCCGTGTCGAGGGAAGGGAGGGGCGTGCGAGAGAGTGAGAGACTTGCCTCCCTCTCTTTCTATGCGCCAGAGAGTTTCCTTTTTCAAAACGGTTAATTCACGACTGTTACCCGTGAAGGGCGATGTCGCGCCTCGTGCTCTCGAACCCCGTCAGCACTTCTGATGAATATATATAAGCCAACGATTACATTTACGCCAATTAAAAGCTCCAAGTCGAGCCCAAAAGCTTGAAAGAACTTCAATGTCATGTTTGAACAACAGTCTCCATGTTTTCGGAGGGCATCATTCAGGACTAATTGCAGCCAAAGACAAAAGCTGCCTGCCGTTAATTGTTATTTGAGGGCAGAAAGTTTGTACTTTGAAACATTGGCTGACCTTGGCTGGCAGCAGGAGGAACACAGTAATGCATTCACACCTTTGGCATATTCAGATTTGATGCAAACAAAAGGCAAACTGAATATTTGATCAGGTTCTCCCTTGGCAGCCTGCCAAGGTTAGAAGGCTCCAAGATCTTTTTTCTTTTGATGCTTTCATTTTGGATTTTTTTGTTGCAGACATTGATATCACATAACCTGGAAACACAATATCTAGGCTGTGTGTGAACGCCAGTGCAGCAAAAACAACATACCCTATGCAGTAATACTTTGGTATATATAATATAAGTCAGATTGAAATGGTGAGTATATTATTGATATTGACAGGTACTGTACTGTAGTCTTAGCCATGAGGTTTGGAGCTGAGACATCTAAACATGCCGGCTAGGGCAGAGCAATATATCGATATTATATCAATATCGTGACATGAGACGAGATATCGTCTTATAGCCTAGATACACTATAGACGACTTTGAAATCTGAACTGATTATGAAAAGACTGGGGAGTTTATACTACACGACTTTTTCATTCAGATTTTTGATCACAACTGAAAAACTGACTACATTACACGTCTGGAATCACAGATCAAAATACACTACCGACTGTGCGCCCATCAAACTCACGTCTTCAAGTTAGAATAAGGTGTCTTGATTGAACCCACAACACAAATAACCAGCAAACTGACGTGACCAGACTAACCATACGGAAGCTAGACAATTTTAGTTTCAAAATAAAAGTGCCAATGTATTACTGCATGACTCACTACGGGTTAAAATTTACTTTTCGAAGCCACAACATTACGTTAATTTAAAACAGGTTTCTATGCAAATGTGTTCTTTATTTCCTCTTTGGTACTTGGGGTATTTCGAATCACACACACAAAACGGTTGCAATAATATACTATTATTTTGAAAATTGTAACGGGAAGTTTCGGTTTTATTCTTCCTGACTTAACCGTGAGCAACCGGTATTAGCGTCTTTGATGCTTCCCTGTATTATTCACGTGTGCCTTGGTATCAGAAATATCTATTGTGTGAAGACGAGCGATTTGACTGCTTTTGGCTCATTGCCTCCTAGTTTTTCATTGGATATTGACAGGATTCCACATGCAGTTGGGATTCCACATGCACGTGTGAGTTGAGTTGAGTTGGGTCGTTGCACCAGTTTACATTACCCGACTCAACGTGAGAAATTCAAACATGTTTGATATAATCGTTGTGGCTCGACTGGCTCTGACTGGAGTCAGGAGGCAGTTTACACTTGATGATTAGAAATCTGTACCCATAATACACTAACAGATTTTGCTGCTAATTGGCACAACAACTGCCCACAACAACTGCAGACTACAGTCAACAAAGACAGACTGAGCCCAACTGGAAATCCTGTGTCAAATCGGAGGGAAACTCTTGTAGTGTATTTTAAGCATGATATTTTGTGATGTCAAGTGTTGTCTTTTTTCTGGTTTTAAAGGCTGCATTACAGTAAAGTGATGTGATCTTCAGAACTGACCAGACTGTTCTACTGTAGCTGCTCTATTATTACTCATATATTATACACATCACATCACTGATGACTATTCATCAAACATCTCATTGTGTAAATATTTTGTGAAAGCACCAAGTTACAACTGAACATTTAGCCCACTGCATAGAAAATACTGAGATATATATCGTGTCTCGCCATTCAGACTAAAATTACCATATTGCCCAGGCCTCCATGCTGGCAGGTTATCCTGGTCATAGAGAGCTCCAGGGATGACGTATTTTTGTAGGCTGAATGCGGAAGTCCCGAACTTCCTGGTTCTTCACTGTTTCTGTCTATGGGATTTTTGAATGGGTTTTTGGCACGATGCTTCAAATAATGTCTGTGGGCAACGCAAGTTTAATCAAACGCGAACCAAGGTTCAGCGGGATAATCTTCACACATGAGGACCACTTTCATGAGTTTTGAATAGGGGTGCACCGATCACGTTTTTTGCCACCGATCACCGATTGCCGATCACCTATGAGAAATATCTGCCCAACCGGTCATCGACCGATCACCGATTACCGATTACCGATATATATATATATATATATATATATATATATATATATATATATATATATATTTATTTATTTATTTTGTAAGCAGCTATAGCAGTCTATTATAGAACAGTTTCCATTTTACATATAAAATGCGGCTTATATAACGGTGCGGTTTATCTATGGATTTTTACAGCTAACGGCCACTAGGGGACCTCCTAAATCTATGGATTTTGGTACGAGAGACAGAACGAGAGCAAGACAGACATTACGAGAGCGAGACCCTGATTGGATGATGTTGCAAAAAATGTGCCTCGCGACCTGATTGGAGCACTGTGCCACTACGCTCTATCAGCCACTACTGTAAAACACCCTCCCTCCTCTCACCCTCCCTCGCTCCGGGGGAAAAATGTCGGCGATTGAGCCAGAAAGACAGTCTGAATGAAATTGAATGTAACGTTAATGTATTACATTCTAAGAACTTAACGGCAACATTTTGGAAGGCTAAGCCACACAACTAGCTCGTTGTAATCTAACATCATGCTTCAAAAGATGGAGAACTGGCTGTGTTACGACGATGAGGATGCAAAACATGTAATTTGCATGTTTCGTTCCACCCATGTTTCGGGTGTAACCTATGTTGGACGTAGTGAAGTGTTTTTGATTGATTTGTTCATCGGACTCAAAACGGTCTCCGCTGATAAGACACAGAGATCTCTGTTACAGGCAGGCGCTACGCCTCCTCCTGACCAGTTTTAAACATTAGCTTATATTCAGGTGCGCCTTATAGTACGGAAAGTACGGCTGACGAAAGCAAAGCGTGTGCTTTGCAACACAATGATATAAACGTTAGAGCACAATATGAAAGTTAAACGATGGACATTGAAGACATGAAAATGGGCTGCCTCATGTTTCTCACGTGCAGCATGATCGGCTATGCGATCGGCGACAATAAAGAAATATCTGCAGCAGCAGATCACATATTTGAGGTCAAAATCGGCCGATACAGATTGCGTGCCGATCGATCGGTGCACCCCTAGTTTTGAAGCATAACTGCGAGCCCTAGAGGTAAAAAGCTTGTGCTAAGCTAATCCAGAACTACACACAGTGTCGCATAGGCGTCCACGCATTGATTGCGAGAGAAAGAATTTCCGCGTTCACTCGTGATGACGTATAATATCCGCGTCGACAGTGTAGTCTCATTTAGCCGTTTGCTAGCTAGCCGTCCTTTTAACGGCACGTAAAAGCTTCAAAACTCATAAAAGTGGTCCTCGTGTGTGAAGATGATATTACTAAACACTGGTTCACGTTTGATTAAGCCAGCGTTGCCCAGAGAGATTATTAGAAGCATCGCGCCAAAAACCCATTCAAAACTCCCATAGGCGAAAACTGTGAAGAACCAGGGCTGTTAGCATCGATGATTTCCGGACTCGTTCCTGGAGCTCTTTATTGTTCTTGTCATCAGGCAGACAGACAGACTGAGGGAGTGCAGGCTGAAGGAGCCATTGTGGCTTGTAATTAATTTAACTCCTAGATTACACTGGATAATGCCTGTATCATTACAACATGAGCCTGACAGTGGGCTTGCTGTAGATGGTACCGGCCATGTGTCAGTGCACGGGTGAACGTGCATTTGTGTGTTTGTGTCTTAGTTTGTGGGTGGAGCTATTTACACACACACACACACACACACACACACACACACACACACACACACACACACACACACACACACCCCACACAATGAGGAGTGTTGTGGCCCTTGAGACATGCCTAAGTGGGAAATGATGTGTAATTATACACTAACAGATGTACACATTGCAGCATAAAGAATTAAAAATAGCTGCAGCTCCATGCAGGAGAAGCGTTGTTGTGTGACTGATGCACATCATGGAACACGCATAATTGCTTTGAAAAAAGTTACACCTGCACAACAATGTTATAAGAGTTTCATGTGAAAATGACACATCCGCAGTAGCGTGATCCTCCCACGCGCTACTGTACGTCCTGTCGGTGAAACTCATCGCACATGTGTCGGAGCAATGCATGTACTAGTCTGCAACTCTCTCTAGATTGGCAGAGGGGGTGGAGAAATGTCCGGGACAGCAGGGGTGGGGGGGTGGAGAAATGTCCGGGACAGCAGGGGGGGGGGGGGGGGGGGGGGGTGGAGAAATGTCCGGGACAGCAGGGGGGGGGGGGGGGGGGGGTGGAGAAATGTCCGGGACAGCAGGGGGGGGAGGTGGAGAAATGTCCGGGACAGCAGGGGGGGGGGGGGGGGGTGGAGAAATGTCCGGGACAGCAGGGGGGGGGGGGGGGGGTGGAGAAATGTCCGGGACAGCAGGGGGGGGGGGGTGTGGAGAAATGTCCGGGACAGCGGGGGGGGGGGGGGGGGGGGTGAGAGAAATGTCCGGGACAGCAGGGGGGGGGGGTGGAGAAATGTCCGGGACAGCAGGGGGGGGGGGGGGGGGGGGGGGGGGGAGAATGTCCGGGACAGCAGGGGAAAATGGCCCAAGGTCAAATGGGAGAAAATGGGAGAACAATCTGAAAAGATTGAAAGAAAGAAAAATGGTAACATCATCACTGTCCCCTGCTGCTCCACAGTGAACACAGGTTTGAGCTGCTGCTCCACAGTGAACACAGGTTTGAGCTGCTGCTGCTCCACAGTGAACACAGGTTTGAGCTGCTGCTCCACAGTGAACACAGGTTTGAGCTGGCTGCTCCACAGTGAACACAGGTTTGAGCTGCTGCTGCTCCACAGTGAACACAGGTTTGAGCTGCTGCTGCTCCACACGTGGACACAGGTTTGAGCTGCTGCTGCTCCACAGTGGACACAGGTTTGAGCTGCTGCTCCACAGTGAACACAGGTTTGAGAGCAGAGAGCCTCTGGTAAACTGGAGCATCACTGGACCCTCTCTCACTCTCTGAGCTCTTTTCATTTGCAGTTGCACAAAGGCAGTCAAAAATGCTAAAATGCTTGAGCCATTCTACAGGCGTCCTCCCTCTGTTCAACTTTCCGGTTGCCCCTTTTGTCCGATTAATACCTTCATGTCTTTCAGAGGCGCCTCCCCCCAGCCCCCCAGCCCTGACCCCCCAGCCCCCCAGCCCCCCAGCCCCAGCCCCCCAGCCCTGACCCCCCAGCCCCCCAGCCCTGACCCCCCAGCCCCCCAGCCCCCCAGCCCTGACCCCCCAGCCCCCTGGCCCCCCAGCCCTGACCCCCCAGCCCCCCGGCCCCCCAGCCCTGACCCCCCAGCCCCCGGCCCCCCAGCCCTGACCCCCCAGCCCCCTGGCTCCCCAGCCCTGACCCCCCAGCCCCCCGGCCCCCCAGCCCTGACCCCCCAGCCCCCCAGCCCTGACACCCCAGCCCCCCAGCCCTGATGCCCCATCCCCCCGGCCCCCCAGCCCTGAACCCCCAGCCCCCCAGCCCTGACCCCGCAGCCCCCCAGCCCTGACCCCTCAGCCCCATCCCAGACAGGCCTCAGTCCTCATTATGCAGCTTCCACTCTAGTTCCCAAGATTAGGCAAATGAGCCGCGGAGCACAGTCCATCCATAGACCCCGCTCCCTTTTCAAACTCAGCCTTACATTCATTCACCAACAAGTAAGAAGAGCTGAAAAAACACTATTCTCATCTCTTGCACGGTCTCAAACGTACGTTTGACTTGATGAAAGCCACCAATATGGCAGCTGCCATTAGAATGATGGTTAGTATGAGTTCTTTCCAACACACCGTGATGCACATTGAGAAGGAGCATTCCTGTCAAGAACAAGAGGACATTCTAGAGCCGTGCTGCAAATCCCCTCACACGGCAAAGAACGAAGCCTCTTGAACAAAAACACATCGCACGCAGCACACACACACACACACACACACACACACAAACACAGCGCACACACACACACACACACACACACACACAGCACACACACACACACACACACACAAACACAGCGCACACACACACACACGCACACACGCACACACGCACACACACACACACAGTCACTTCCTGTCAATTCAAATGTAGCATGCCTGTCCTCTCTCCAACATGCATTAGATCTTGATTTAATTCTTTATGACCCACTTCTTTTTCGATAAAGCCCAGCAGCACTGACTGCAAAAAGAAAAAGACAGAAGAAGTATTATCGCAAATGTGTGGAAATATAGTGAGAGGAAGAGAAAAGGTTTTTCATTCTCATCGTGTTCGCTTAGTGCCTCTGCTGGATTTGAAGGTGCATGGAGTTAGCCCTCATGCAAATACAATTCCTTCCAGCGAAGCAGCACCTCAACACTTCTCTGTATCACTATGAATATTTTAAGGTAGACCAGCAAGGATCCATGCAAATGTATGTGTTTTTATAATAGTATTCACAGCAATATTGTTATTAAATTGTATGTAGCCCAACAGATGGGGGCAGGGGGGGACACAATGTAGTGGTATTCTATAGTGTATTTGTGATAGAAATGGGAGAAAACACCATATTGAATGAAAGCAGGTCAAAAGGAAAAATATCGTGAAACGAGTTCAATCTGGAGTTTGATTAGCGTGCTTTATTTTGTATCCGTTCCGTTCCAATGTAGCTACGTCTTGAGCACAATGAATGTATGGCTGGAAAAGCCCAATCGTTTCTTATCAGATAATGGAATCTCATATTCGGGCCGGGGAGCTCCATATTGGACCATATATACCCCAACCCAAATATGTGCATTCCTGTGCAATCTCGCCCAATACAGTTCCGTGCAGTGTACAGCAGACACAATAGGGGTGTCAAAAATAATCGATTATAAGATGCATCGCGATGCGGACGTGCACGATTCTGCATCGATTCACAAATGTCAAAAATCGTTTTTTTTTTTTTTTTTTTTTATAATCAAATAAAATATAATGGAAGTACATGCAGTTGTTTATTTTAATTATGGATCATAATACAATGCAATTTCAAATGCACTTTTATTTTAAAAGTAGCCACACAGTGAGAAAAAATAAATCATGTATTGCGGAAAAAAGTGATGCATCGATTTATATGCATCGAGATGCATCGATAATCGTACCTCGAATCGAATCGTAGCCCTCTGAATCGTAATCGAATCGAATCGTGAGGCCAGTGAAGATTCACAGCCCTAAGACACAATACAGTTCGGTACAGGATGGCCAGTGATGTACAGCTGATTATAGCTTCCTGCCTCCTACAGCTCTGTAGGTCACCCAGCAGAACTATCCATCCCCCACCTCCCAGCGGCCGTGACAAGAGCGCGGCAGTCAGCTGAGAGAGGGTCAAAGGTCGCAACACAACCCCATGCATGTCACATACACAACGCCCCAGGCCGGAGACAGGGAGCAACTTAATGTGCAGAGGTTAGAAAGCAATTGATTGTGCTGTGGACTCTGTCAGTGTAATAACACAGCATCCCTCAGCTGCCTTGAGTTGATTCCACATCTTGCTCGTCATGTCCCTCGCTCTTCATCCAATACAAAACACAGCCATCAGCACAAATAACGTGTTTTTTACCCAGCTGATGGAATGTAAAGGACAAAACATAGGCTAACCCTAACCCTCATCCAAAGGTTGAGATCATAGGTTGAGGTCATCCAAAGGACCGGAGAGAACCTTGTTGTTCACGCTAGGGATGTTAATGATTAATCGACAATCGGTTAATCGATCATTAGGAATTTGATCGATCAAACTAAATGTTAACCGATTAATCGACAATGTAGGCTATGCGCTATTTTATCATTTTTCTTTTCTTTTCTGAAATTATTTAACACCACGAGGGCAACATGTCACTTTCACTGCTCATACAGAGGAAGAAGAAAGTCAAGCGAGCAGACAGAAAGTCCAGGGTGGAGAATTACACCCAAAAAGACAACATGAATCAGTGTAAACATTGTAAACAATGTTGAAATATCTCACGTCCACAAGCACAATGACAGCTAATGCAGGACGTTTAGTTGGTTGATCAACTTGTTGGGTCGGCCTGAAGACTAAAGGTGTAAAACCCTGCATTTTGTACTTTTTATTTTTTATGTCAAAAGCAGTTTTTAATATAATGATGAATCGATTAATTGATCGTTAACCTGACCAATTAATCGATTAAGGAAATTGATAGAACTTTGCATCCCTAGTTCACGCAGATAGAACACACATCTTGGCACTTGCTCCCAATTTATTCTGCTTGCGTGAAACTAATGTGGAAAAAGAAAAAGAAAAAAACACATTTCACTCAGCTGCTTGGGGAACACAATTACTTTGCTAGTGTGCAAGGAGAGAGCAGGAACGACAGGACAGTTAGAGGAGAGAGAAGCTTGAGAAAGTAGGCAAGCATTCGTGATGCTTATTATGGCTCTGGCTGCCTTTGTTTACTTGATATGTGTGTGCTTTCATCTTTGCAGACTAAAACATGACACCAGGTTGGCAGGTGAAACTTAGCTTGAATCCACTCCGCTCGTGTTCAACGCTGCAGCCCTTCAGACTTGGAGGGAGACGTGTGAATCCTAAGCAGGCAGCCAAGATCATAACTATTCATCACGCGTCGCTATTGGTCCAATCTGCGCTGGAAGAGCGCCAAAAGTGCACTTTCAAAAGAGAAAAGACACCTTTGCCTTTTAGAGCCGCCATAAATCCTATTGATTGGAGTTAAATGCTTTCATTCTGTGGATACCGGCTATTATGCCAAAGCAGCGCGTCAAAAGGGGCTCGAGATCATTCAGGAACAGCAAGGTACTCAACTAATGTTCATTTTAGATGAAGTCAATATTAGAGTAAATGTGCAGAACAGTGCCGCCCGCAGGTCAGAGGGTTTACACACCTCAGGAGAGATGATCCCTGTGACCGACCGACCGTGCACATTTTCAATAAAGTCACAAGATATGTTGAGGAAGCTGATAGTGAAAACTATCAGCCCAGTGGATGATGTCATCATCATCATCAATGCATCTGAACGCCTGCTCTGTCTACCTGCCTGTCTGAACGCCTGCTCTGTCTACCTGCCTGTCTGAACGCCTGCTCTGTCTACCTGCCTGTCTGAACGCCTGCTCTGTCTACCTGCCTGTCTGAACGCCTGCTCTGTCTACCTGCCATGCAAGACTTGGTCAGACACACAATCACCCACAGGAGAAACATCTCATTTCACTAACGACAGCCTTGCATATTATAGTACTTAAAATCGTCTTTACGACGAGAACACACACACACACAAGCACACACACACACACACACACACGCACGCACACACACACCATAGCTGGCTAATCTGGGCAGCAGCATCAGCATTGTGCTAACGCCTGCAGCCTGTGTATGTGTGTGTGTGTGTGTGTGTGTGTGTGTGTGTGTCTGTGTGTGTGCAGCGGGGAGAGAGAGGCAGAACAAAGAGCAAACAGCCTTTCAGTGGAGGAAAGCAGCCTCTCTTGGCTGGACCACTGGGGCTATTTTTAGCAGCTGGTTATTGTAGCAGCACTCCGTGTCAACGACCACGGCTTTTTACAAAGAGAAACAGTGAACAAACAAACGCATGCAATCAGAAAGTGAGCTGACGTTACTGTATTACAGTATATGATTATATATATATATATATATATATATAATACACGCACAAGCTCCAAGTCTGCAGCAGGTCTGATGAGGGATGGTCTCTCCACTCCCCTCTACCACAGACAGCATCACAATCTGACTCACAAGCACTGATCGTAAAGGGCAATACAAAAAGGCAGGAATGTATGTTAGCGGTGTTGGTGCTGAGATAGTGTTGGTGCAGAGATAGTGTATTAACAACTCACAGTTTCACAGTACATGGACAAAAAGATATGTATCTCACAATTAGAGGTGGGTATTGGTTCAAATTTCAAGAATCGATTCGATTCCGATTCACAAGGTTGCGAATCGATTAATCCCGATTCGATTTGATTCTGATTCGATTAATTTCAATATCGATTTGGTTAGTGATACCAAAACGTGTTTTATGAGCTGTAACCTGAATTACATGACTGTCCAGTTATGTAACACAGGGGTTCCCAACCTTTTTTGCGCCAAGTAGATACATGGGGAAAAAAGTTGCGGACCGGTTGTCAATTTTAATGGTTTTACTTTTAGTTACACATATATTTTACTCACCAGGTGGTGACAAAGGGTAAATAACAGCCTTTTCATCTGTCAATAAAGACACTTTCACAATTATGCACAGTGATTTGATTTCAGCCTATAGAATTTCTAAAAGTAGATATTAATGATCAAACATTTCCATTTATGTAGCCTACAGTATTTATGTTTTTGTTTCAACTACAAACATAAATAAACGTCAACTTGAAATATGTTTCAACTAACACACACAGCATAATATTTTAGCCTGTTTATTAAAAAATAATAATAATAAAAAATAAATAATAAATAATAATAAAAAATCGATCTCTGGACATATGAATCGATATCAAAGGATTAAAATAAAAATCGATTAAAAATCGGAGAATCGATTTTTTTAACCCAGCCCTACTCACAATGGGTTGGAAACATTGCACAGACCAAGAGTGCAAGGCATAAAAGGCTTTACATGTCAACGGCAATATTGTAGAGCTTTTGGGCATCTGGGTAGTGTAGCGGTACAACCACTCTCCCACTGTACCACAGTGGAGAGACACAGGTTCAATTCCCAGCAGCCGTACTTCCGGCTTGGTCAGACGTTGTTATACAGACACAATGGCTGTCTGCGGGTGCAAAATGGCAAAGTACAATTGGGGAGAAAAATGGAAGAAAAAACTTGCAACTATTTAATTAAATATATATATATATATATATATATATATATATATATATATATATATATATATATATATATATATATATTTAGTGCTACTGGATGAGCCAATGTAAGCGAATGGAAAATCAGACCTGGACCATCCAAAGTCCAGATTCTTCATGGATATTTCTTGAAGAAGATCAACCTCTGGATCAGCTGTCAGCAGAGCCAGGTGTGATTTATTTGCACGCTATCTTTGTACTGCCTAAAAAGGATTTACTCAGAGACTAGATCTACAAGATCAAGACTGAGTCTGAACAGGATTGATGTGTACCACAAGACACACATCACAACTAACATTATACGTCTATGATAAGGATCGGAACATTTTCCACACAATGCCTCCGATCTTGGCTGTTGGACACCAGTGAAGGCTCTTAGTGTGCTCTCTCCAGCTTGTGAAGTGTTCTGAGTGATTCATAGTCTCTCCTCACAAATATCACCTCAACCTTCTTCAAATCCACCTTTCAACCAGCTTTGTCTCATTACCATGTTTGTAGTATAATAATGCCAATGAACAATGTTTACCTTCCCTCCATGTTGCCTGCACTGAGAGCTCCCCGTTCGTCTGCCGCCAGAAACTCCGCCTCCGCCAGCTGGTATGGCTCGTTAAGGCTCGTTAAACCTCTCTATCGAACTGGCCATACAAAATGAGTACAATCTCTAGCTGGAATAACAGTCATGCAGCTCCTCTACTACCCAGCAGATCCTGAACACAGACACAGTGACAACATTTATATATCGTCGCTGTCGTTCCAGGACCTCGAATGTGCCTTTTTTCACTTTTTTATTTTTTGTCATGAATCAATGCCATTGGTCAGCCTTCACGTCTCTGTGTGGTTTTTAACAAATGCAACCAATGGAAAAGCATTAAAACGAGCTTGTGAGTAAATCTCGTAACGCCATTCGCCCTCAATCTGTCAGTCAAACCTCGAAATTCCCCCCCTACCTCCGTGTGTACCCCCCCACGCAGGACAATAAACCCGGAAAAGACACACGGCAGACGTGCTGTGTATTTCTCATATCGTTTTGACTAATCCTGGCTTCCTCTGACGTTAATATATCAATCAAATGTTTTCCAGTTATTCCTAGGCTGCAAACTTGTTTTAACATGCAAATCGGAGTGCTTTCTGACGAGAATAAAGTAACGTTAACGTTACGTTATGTCAGACTATTTCTCAGCCCATGCCAAAGCCCCCATTCGGCCATGAGAGGCGAGGGGCAATTCTGCTGCTCCTGCGCGCGCCCCTGCGGCCTGGAGCTTGGGGGCTCGTGCATGAGGATGCGGCTGCCTCCCGCTTGACTGGCCGTGAGAAAGTGCTTCCAAGTCGGACTGATAATATAAACAACATCATTTGAGCTTATCCAGGTAAGATATTAATAAAGTAATGACACATTCAGCGGGAAACTAACTATAATTAAGACATGTGCCAACTTGGACGACATTTGGTTCAGTAGTTCTGTTTTGGAAATTCGAGGTCCTGGAACGACAGCGGCGATATGTTGTTGTTGATCACAAAGCCAGTGTGATCACATGTGCTGTCACATGAACCTGTGAGTAGGGATGCAGGGGTTAACCGGTTTGACTATTAACCGCGATTTAAAACGTCACGGTTATATAACCGCAGAGGCTCCGCTACACCGAGTGTTTTGTTTCACAACAGTCCGTCAGTTTAAACTCCCATGCGGCGCAGACGGCGCTGGAAGGAGAGGAACCTGTCTCTCTCGCTTCGTTTCCGCACAGACTATTTAGCGGAGGCACCAAACACAGGCAGCTGCCATGTCTCCCAGTAGTAGCCAGCCCAACATAAATGTTGCAATACATGTCCCGCAAGGTTTCTGAGATTAGGGGAAAGTCTGAGCTGGTGTTACGTTAAACCAAACGTGGGGAAGAGGCAGCGGATTTGTTTAGCGTTAACATACAGTCATTGACGTTAACGTTAGCTGTTGTGGCTAATGTTAGCTAGCTGGCCATAGCCTAGCGTACATAGTTCCTCAAGCTCGTTGTGACCAAACATCCCCGCATTTAAAGCACTTCATGCTCCCAGCGCTGGCCTAAACCATAGAGAACCTCATGCTTTACACGAAAAGAAACATCAAGGGTTTGTGTCAACTCCAAAAGCAACCCGCTAACGTTACATGTAGGCCTAATAACGTGAAGCTAACGTAGCTAGCTGCTTGGCAGTCATGATCTGACTGAGACAAGGAAAACAAATGCGCACATTTACATAACAAACACCAGTCAACACCACAGAGTGTCCTTTCTTTAATCCAGAGGGAGCATTTTCCAGTAAAAAGTGAAACGACACATGATGGCTTATAGTGAGGCTTTCCATGCCTGCCCCATCATCACTTCAATAGAACTGACCCCAATGCAAAATTCATTTCAGACGGCACATTTAGTTGCCAGTAACATGCCAATAAGAGTCTAAGTTACTATGCCTTTTGTGTTTTTTTCTGCAGACTAAGCAGCTATAGGCTTTCGCTTCTATAAAATAATAATAAAATATTTTTTGTATTATATATATATATATATTATATATATTATATCAAAAATGTTGTTTGTTTTATGTTCACAATAGTGATGTCAGTTAGATTTGATTAGGTCAGAGCCATGGAATATTAAATCATCCATCTTTGCTCACTACATCTGCCCTTTCTTCTTTTTTTAATCCCAGGTGTGCATAAAATACAGGTTAAGAACTTATTTTTTTAAATACAAAAATGTGAAAAAAGTAACAATAGTATGTTTAACGTATCGGTTATTGGCCAGGAGAATATTTATCGGTTAGCGTAGGCCTATACTATCGGCTGTAAAAATCCATATCGTGCATTAGTATTCCGGAAGGCAGCAACTGTTAAGATTGTGTGGGAAATACAATAAAACCTCTATTTAGAGAATGCTCATGTGATTTTTATACGTCCATAACAATAATCGTGAAACCGTGATAATCGTGGTTTTTTCTCAGACTATAATCGTGGATCAAAAAAAATAATCGTTGCATCCCTACCTGTGAGCAGGTGCTGGTCGGTCGCAGGAACATGAAACATAAATAGAAGAGAATAACCACGCACACTTACATAGACTACTTGCAGTCACAACAACAGTGATCAGGCACACCTGACATTAATCAGTTCATCCAATAGTGTAGGACAGGAAACCAAGATGCCCTACTCATTTCAGGAAGTAGTGGAGTTGTGCAAGTAGTCTATTGACTTACTGAGATTTATTCAGTGAACAACGCATTTCGCGGGCAGCATATATATACTGATTATATATATATATATATATATATATATATATACTGTATATGTATTTGTTTTTTCAATTTGGGATAGATAGAGAGCTGTTTGAAAAGCAGCAAAGTTGTCTTTTAAGTCAACTCAGCTGTATAACACTAACACAGGTTCATCTTAGTGGAGATCTGTTTCAAACATCTGTCACACTTAAAACAATCCAAATAAAAGTGGTCAGGACTTCCCACCGCAGTCTTCTTCACTATCTGTGTTTATTTCACAACGGAGACAGAATCTAATCTAATCTAATCTAATCTAATCAATGAGCTGGGCTTCACAGTATCAACAGCAACACAGAGCGAGTTATGTGAAAGCAGGTTGAAAAAGCTATTGTTCAGAGGATGAGTGGCTTAAATGTTTAGTACCACAGTGATCCAGATGAGCTGCACATTATGAAGGAGTGATATAGCAGATTGATATAGCAGAGCTCAATGTGATGGGAGGGAACTGCAATCAACAGCGCTGCAGCAATGTCAGTACGACAATACATTCAATGACAGATTGACTTACATGCTATCAAAGGTATTCTGAGGAGTTTAGTTAGTTTTGAACACTGCAGCATTAACATGATATTATTTTAGCATGATATATACATCTGATAGTATGCGTTTCATTGCTACTTCACAATGTGTGGGCCTAATTATTGTTTTTGTACCGCACCAGTGCAATCCTTGTGTGTGTGTGTGTGTGTGTGTGTGTGTGTGTGTGTGTGTGTGTGTGTGTGTGTGTGTGTGTGTGTGTGTGTGTGTGTGTGTGTGTGTGTGTGTGTGTGTGTGTGTGTGTGTGTGTGTGTGTGTGTGTGGTCATGAATTTAAATTTGTGATATTTGTGAAACGTCCGGTTAGCTGGTGGTCGGCTTGCTGATAGTTGGATGACTGAGCCAGCTGCTCGCCTTGTTTGTTTTGTTTGTCGGGGTGACTGATCAGAAAGATGGTTGATCAGCTGTCTGGAACAACAACAGTCTCTTGAGGGCTGCCAGACTACAGATGGACTTGCATTTCTACTCAACCTCTGTATGATATTCAGCCCTGGAGCACAACAGAAGGACCTTCTCTGCTCTCACTCAGAATAATGTATACTCTACAGGCCCAGGGTGGACACACTGTGGCCTCCACATCAAATCTGTGCAATAATCTGTAGCTTTGTGTCAGAGGAGCATCCTAAACGTGTGGGTGTCTGTGTGCATGTCTGTAATGTGAGGCAGCGATTAACACAAATCCCCCCGCGAGCTGCTGGGAGCTGCTGGGAGCTGACATGAAAGCAGCTGGGCTCTGGAAAACAAGGCCAGCCTTCCTTATGTTAACCCCAGCCGACATGTCACTTATATACTGCAGGAGAGGAGCAGGAGGAAGGCAACATGTATATATAATATATATACAGTATATCATATCCTCCGACACAAGGCAGCCGCTTCTTTTCATCTGATAGCGAGGGGTTTCACCTGCAGGACGTAGCACGTGGGAGGATCACGCTATCCCCCCCCAGTTCCCCTCCACCCCGAACAGGCGCCACGACCGACCATAGGAGGCGCTAGTGCAGCGAGCAGGACTCATATACCCCACCGGCTTCCCACCCACAGACACGGCCAATTGTGTCTGTAGGAACATCTGACCAAGCCGGAGGTACCGCTGCTGGGATTTGAACCCGGGCCTCCGCGGTGCAGGCGAGTGCTTTGACCTCTGACCTCTACACTACCCAGACGCCCCCATCTTGACTTACACTTACAGTATGTGCTGGAGGAATTGTCCACTGGGGGCGCTAAATGTTTAAACTCACTCAGCTGTGTAACACACTCTGCTTACACTCTGCTTACCTCCTCCAAATAATTGTAGAGTGGACTAGATGATGTGCTGATCAAGTCCAAGTAAAATCGCACGATAAAACGCACCCCCCACATCTGCCTCTAGTGGCCAACATTGAGCCAGCCTAACCCAGCCAAGCTCATCTCCTGGTGGGCTTGTGGACCTGCCACAGAGAGACATGACATGCTGACTTGTGCATTCTTAATGAGGGGATTCAATAGGACTTCTTGCAGAAAACATGGTCAAGCGTCTGTGTGGTGTATCGCTGCCTCGGACTCCTGCCTGCCAAGACTGCCTGGAATAATGAGCATAGTAACCACTGCTGCTGACAGGGAGCAGGCAGTTTGTTACAATCAATGCTGGATCTCACTCTCCAACCAAAAGATCTGAGTCCCTCTCTGTTCCCAAACCTGAGTGTGGTATATAAAACTGATTCTGGTATATACAGTCTGAGTCTGGTATATAAAACTGATTCTGGTATATACAATCTGAGTCTGGTATATAAAACTGATTCTGGTATATACAGTCTGAGTCTGGTATATAAAACTGATTCTGGTATATACAGTCTGAGTCTGGTATATAAAACTGATTCTGGTATATACAGTCTGAGTCTGGTATATTATATACAATCTGCATGGAGTCCACTGACGTTATAGCTGGGGAGTTGGAAGGTACTAATGGCTCATGCTCTATTGATGGGTGTGCAGGGTATGTGCGTGTGTGTGTGTGAGAGAGAAAGAGAGGGAGAGAGAGAGAGAGAGAGAGAGAGAGAGACAGAGAGACAGAGAGAGAGAGAGAGAGAGAGAGAGAGAGAGAGAGGGGGTAGGCTAGAGGGGGGTCCTCTGAGATTTAACCCCTCACTGTCAGATAGCCTCAACCAAGATGGAAGACAACAGGGAGCGTGTCAAGCCAGGTTAATTCACTCAGGGAACAAGCGTGCTCACCAGCTCCCTTACCCCATGCTCACCACAGCATATGCTGCCTGCACTACCCCATGCTCACCACAGCATATGCTGCCTGCACTACCCCATGCTCACCACAGCATATGCTGCCTGCACTACCCCATGCTCACCACAGCATATGCTGCCTGCACTACCCCATGCTCACCACAGCATATGCTGCCTGCACTACCCCACGCTCACCACAGCATATGCTGCCTGCACTACCCCACGCTCACCACAGCATATGCTGCCTGCACTACCCCACGCTCACCACAGCATATGCTGCCTGCACTACCCCACACTCACCACAGCATATGTTGCCTGCACTACCCCACGCTCACCACAGCATATGCTGCCTGCACTACCCCTCGCTCACCACAGCATATGCTGCCTGCACTACCCCACGCTCACCACAGCATATGCTGCCTGCACTACCAAACGCTCACCACAGCGCACAGAGCCTGTGTGCAGATGGCCTTCACTGAACATCACGGCCCACTCGTGTTCAGCCGTGTAAACTCCTGTTGGCAGTGGCTGAGGGGGCTGTCAAGAGCCACGCACCACACAAATGAGCAGCAGCAACGCTAACGCTATTAGCATCGATTGAATTACAAATTTGAGAGGATCACACAGGGGGGAAGGAGTCTAAATGCTGTGCTTTTACTTTCAGAGACAAACACCGCAGCATGTCGGCCTAACAACACTATTTATCTGCACCCAGTTCAATTCCAGTGCATTTATTTGACTTGCAGATTGAAAGTAACTTTTCTAACCCTTGACTTCACAAGAGATGAGACAAACTGTTAAGCCCCACTGCAAAGATGACTGTGGCTTGTCACTATGGCAACCCACCAATGTTGATGTAGTGTGTAATTTGGTGTTGCACTGATTTGATATACAGTAGGGGGGTAAAGAGAGAAGGGGGTGTGGCCTGTGGGGGTGCTGCTAGGCTTGGTATGAAGGAGGAGGAGGGGAGGGGAGAGGGGCAGCAGAAGGAGGCAGAAGGGAAGGCAGAAAACAGCCAACAAGACTAGGTCAGAAGTATATAGCTGGACGGTTTGCAATGTTTTATACTATGTATTATTATACTTTTATACTATTATACTTCTCTAACCATTTATGTTGTGCTGTACAGCCCGAGACAGCATTCTCAAAAAGTGACCCAAATAGATTTTAACTTGTCTGAAGGCAAAACCACCCCACGTCCTGTCTCGTTGTGAGCTAGCTTGACGCAGGCAGCAGTAGCTACTTGGTCCCATGTCCTTTTGCTGTCACGACTCACCGAGCAGTGTAACGTTTCTGTTGGTGAAAAGTGTGTGTAAGTGAGTGTGTGTGTGTGTGTGTGTGCGTGTGTGTGTGTGTGTGTGTGTGTGTGTGTGTGTGTGTGTGCGTGCGTGTGTGTGTGTGTGTGTGTGTGCGTGTGTGTGTGTGTGCGTGTGTGTGTGCGTGTGCAGGTATCTAGAGCTAGCTGCTGGGCCCTCCAGCTAAAAAGGGGGGAGAGGAGGAGGTACTTGCCACTAAATACTAATAGCGATCACAACATTATATACTCAACATCATGAATGGGGAAAAAGTTGCTTCCTTTACTGCAGCTCCTCCTCCATGATAACACCCTGGGTGATGACAGAAATATGTATATAATATAAAATAAAACGGAAAATAATCTGAGCTGTAATAACATGAGTCTTACTGTCTGAAGTGAATGGTTTTTATTTCAGCACAATCTTTCCTGGGCAGATGAATATGAGGCCAGTTTCAACAGCACAAAGGCAGATCCTCCACACACACACACACACACACACACGCAGCTCTCAGAATGGGAGATAATTATTGAAATTGAAATGAGCTTGAAAGAGAAGTGCTGATAAACCAAATAGAGATCTGCTAATGTGGTCCTTGTTGTTGAGATTCTATGAATGAACTCTTGGCTCACCATTCATGCACTCTGCAAGAGGCTTTCAGGCTGAATGATCTGAAGCCATCAGAAGTGAGTCTGCCAAAGACCCAGCTCTCATTTGAAACTGATTACAGAGCAGAAAACTGGGAGAGAGAAAAAACTTGAAGAACTGTTCTCTTTAAGTGTTCTCAAGAGAACTCAAATCCTGCAGCTCCGTCTGAAAGCTGGACAGCGAGGTTGAAACAGTGTAACCAGAGTGTCAAAGTCGAGCTGAACCCAAAAATAACTTTTCTTTACTTTTAGTTCAAATACCTGGGTCTGCAGTGCACCTATTTAATAATGTATGCAAAAGAAATCACAAAAATAAAATTTATTTAGTTTTTCACACTTTTTCACATCAAAAGTTCATTTTTCAAGATTTCATTGATAACAGTAATCTACAGTTTGCTGGCTGAAGGTGGTGGTAGGCTGGTAGCCCCGTGGCTGAAGGTGGTGGGAGGCTGGTAAGCCCGTGTCTTGGTTAAGTGAACAAGGAGTGCTCTCCGTGCTATCATGAAAAAATCCCATAAAGATGCCTTTAAGCAAGACACAGATGCCCAACTGCTCCGGTGGCACTTTTCAGTGACCACCGGTGCAACACTGTGGTTTATAGGCGGCTCTCAGGTGCAAATTTTCCCATGTACATTATTCTTTCTGCATGCAGCTGCTAACCGCTGACCAGTGCCCAGATTCTGGGAATGTGTTTTGTCGTAAACTGTGTTCTCAGTTGGAGTGGAGAGACTCAGCCCGGGATGAGGGCTGATGAGGGCCGGGGCTGCAGGGAGGAACAGAGCCAGCCAGGCACAGAGGAATGGGGCTTGGAGTCCAAAGGGAGGGATGTGGTTAGGAGAGGGGCCGAGGCTGGGAACACAGCAGAACAAAAGGTATTTATCCAAGTATTCAGTTAAACTGTCGGCTAATTTTTTGTGAAAACACTTGAACAAAATGGAGCCAGTTGTAGTGAGAGAATTCTTTTCAATGTAACTTCCAATTCAGTTTGACTCTTTTGAAAAGAGGCAGATCCACTCTGCCCCCCCCCCCCCCCCCCCCTTCCAAGATAATGTAACTGCGTCCCAGAAGATTCTTGTGACAAGCCTGCTTTGGAAGCTAGTGAAATCATTTGTTTTCAGATCATTTAGTTTATAAGATTAAATTACTTGTAAAGTACTTTAATTTAATTTTCTCTATTTTTTGCCAGTAGAGACGGTACCAGCCAGGGCTGAAAAAGAAGGGAGGAGTTTAGGGAGGGAGGTCTAACCCTGAAGAGGAAGACAAGACTCCCCCAAACTCTGATGTACCACATTATTCAGCCAGCTGTAGAGCTGCTCCAGGTACATGATGTAGAGCTGCTCCAGGTACATGATGTAGAGCTGCTCCAGGTATATGATGTAGAGCTGCTCCAGGTACATGATGTAGAGCTGCTCCAGGTACATGATGTAGAGCTGCTACAGGTACATGATGTAGAGCTGCTCCAGGTACATGATGTAGAGCTGCTACAGGTATATGATGTAGAGCTGCTACAGGTATATGATGTAGAGCTGCTCCAGGTACATGATGTAGAGCTGCTACAGGTACATGATGTAGAGCTACTACAGGTATATGATGTAGAGCTGCTACAGGTATATGATGTAGAGCTGCTACAGGTACATGATGTAGAGCTGCTACAGGTACATGATGTAGAGCTGCTACAGGTACATGATGTAGAGCTACTACAGGTATATGATGTAGAGCTGCTACAGGTACATGATGTAGAGCTGCTACAGGTACATGATGTAGAGCTGCTACAGGTACATGATGTAGAGCTGCTACAGGTATATGATGTAGAGCTGCTACAGGTACATGATGTAGAGCTGCTACAGGTATATGATGTAGAGCTGCTACAGGTACATGATGTAGAGCTACTACAGGTACATGATGTAGAGCTGCTACAGGTACATGATGTAGAGCTGCTACAGGTATATGATGTAGAGCTGCTACAGTTACATGATGTAGAGCTACTACATGTATATGATGTAGAGCTGCTACAGGTACATGATGTAAAGCTGCTACAGGTATATGATGTAGAGCTGCTACAGGTACATGATGTAGAGCTGCTCCAGGTACATGATGTAGAGCTGCTACAGGTACATGATGTAGAGCTACTACAGGTATATGATGTAGAGCTGCTACAGGTATATGATGTAGAGCTGCTACATGTATATGATGTAGAGCTGCTACAGGTACATGATGTAAAGCTGCTACAGGTATATGATGTAGAGCTGCTACAGGTACATGATGTAGAGCTGCTCCAGGTACATGATGTAGAGCTGCTACAGGTACATGATGTAGAGCTGCTACAGGTATATGATGTAGAGCTGCTCCAGGTACATGATGTAGAGCTGCTCCATGTAGAGCTGCTCCAGGTATATGATGTACAGCTGCTACAGGTACATGATGTAGAGCTACTACAGGTATATGATGTAGAGCTGCTCCAGGTACATGATGTAGAGCTGCTACAGGTATATGACGTAGAGCTGCTACAGGTATATGATGTAGAGCTGCTCCAGGTACATGATGTAGAGCTGCTCCAGGTACATGATGTAGAGCTGCTCCAGGTACATGATGTAGAGCTGCTCCAGGTATATGATGTAGAGCTGCTCCATGTAGAGCTGCTACAGGTACATGATGTAGAGCTGCTACAGGTATATGATGTACAGCTGCTACAGGTACATGATGTAGAGCTACTACAGGTATATGATGTAGAGCTGCTCCAGGTACATGATGTAGAGCTACTACAGGTATATGATGTACAGCTGCTCCAGGTACATGATGTAGAGCTGCTCCAGGTACATGATGTAGAGCTGATACAGGTATATGATGTAGAGCTGCTCCAGGTACATGATGTAGAGCTACTACAGGTATATGATGTAGAGCTGCTCCAGGTATATGATGTACAGCTGCTCCAGGTACATGATGTAGAGCTACTACAGGTATATGATGTACAGCTGCTCCAGGTACATGATGTAGAGCTACTACAGGTACATGATGTAGAGCTACTACAGGTACATGATGTAGAGCTGCTCCAGGTACATGATGTAGAGCTACTACAGGTACATGATGTACAGCTGCTACAGGTACATGATGTAGAGCTACTACAGGTATATGATGTACAGCTGCTACAGGTACATGATGTAGAGCTACTACAGGTATATGATGTAGAGCTGCTCCATGTAGAGCTGCTACAGGTATATGATGTACAGCTGCTACAGGTACATGATGTAGAGCTACTCCAGGTATATGATGTACAGCTGCTACAGGTACATGATGTAGAGCTACTCCAGGTACATGATGTAGAGCTGCTACAGGTACATGATGTAGAGCTGCTACAGGTACATGATGTAGAGCTGCTCCAGGTACATGATGTAGAGCTGCTACAGGTATATGATGTAGAGCTGCTACAGGTATATGATGTAGAGCTGCTACAGGTATATGATGTAGAGCTGCTACAGGTATATGATGTAGAGCTGCTCCAGGTACATGATGTAGAGCTACTACAGGTACATGATGTAGAGCTGCTACAGGTACATGATGTAGAGCTGCTCCAGGTACATGAGGTAGAGCTGCTCCAGGTACATGATGTAGAGCTGCTACAGGTACATGATGTAGAGCTGCTCCAGGTACATGATGTAGAGCTGCTCCAGGTACATGATGTAGAGCTGCTACAGGTACATGATGTAGAGCTGCTCCAGGTACATGATGTAGAGCTGCTACAGGTATATGATGTAGAGCTACTACAGGTACATGATGTAGAGCTGCTACAGGTACATGATGTAGAGCTGCTCCAGGTACATGATGTAGAGCTGCTACAGGTACATGATGTAGAGCTGCTACAGGTACATGATGTAGAGCTGCTACAGGTACATGATGTAGAGCTGCTACAGGTACATGATGTAGAGCTGCTACAGGTACATGATGTAGAGCTGCTACAGGTACATGATGTAGAGCTGCTACAGGTACATGATGTAGAGCTACTCCAGGTACATGATGTAGAGCTGCTCCAGGTATATGATGTAGAGCTACTCCAGGTACATGATGTAGAGCTGCTACAGGTACATGATGTAGAGCTGCTCCAGGTACATGATGTAGAGCTGCTACAGGTATATGATGTAGAGCTGCTCCATGTAGAGCTGCTCCAGGTACATGATGTAGAGCTGCTACAGGTATATGATGTAGAGCTGCTACAGGTACATGATGTAGAGCTGCAAAAGGTATATACTGGCCAGGTAGAGAGATGCTTTCTGACAGCCCGTTAGCCGCCTCAATTAGCCCTGCTGATTCTCACCTACTCCTCACTCCGTGAAACAGACGTAACTCTTCCTCCATGCAGCTGTAACGCAGCTTCTGACACAGCTTCTTCTCTCAAGTGAGAGAGGAAAAAACACACTCACAGCTCACACACACACACACACAACACACACACACACACAACACACACACACACACAACACACACACCATTCACCCCGCACATCTGGAGCTGCCTGCCTGACGCCTTCAGAAATCAGCACAGATGTTTCCTCATGGCCACAGGCACAATCATGTCACTCCTGACAAGCCCGCAAAAGCCCCTTAAAGCGTTTGGCACCAGTGAAGTTCTAATCCAGAAAGGGAGTGACAGGTAATGCTGCCTTTCTCCAAACCGGAGGATTTCCACAGCGGCTCTGCGGCTGCTAATGCTTGGCATGAGCATGAGGTGACAGACAGGTGGCGGGCAGGGAGAGAGAGAGAGAGAGAGAGAGAGGTTATATTAAACTGGTTCAAAGCAGGACAGAACAGGTAAAGATGGCGGCTAAGCTAAGGTGGCGTTTTGAAATGCAGAGGCGTGTGAGGCTCTGAGTGCCCTCCAGCGCCACACGGTGCAAAGTGCCCTCCAGCGCCACACGGTAAGTGTGAGAGACACTTAAGTAAGAGCTGAGCACACTTCCTTTGTGGACTGAAGGATTAGATGTTGTGAAGGTAAATCAGCTGCTCAACCACCATTGAAAAGCAGAAACCCTGAGAACCACAGTGTCCTGAGAACCCTCTTCGTCTGAGTGCTGCGCCAATCACTTGGTGAAATCCACTGACTGAATCCTGAACATATTTAATAAACGACCATTTGTCAAAATGATCGTTTTTGGAGGGAAATGATCGTATTTATATATATCGCAGTCTTTTTACGATCGGGGGTATTGACTTTGTTTGTGATGTTTATCCAATTAAAGCTTATTTTTTAAATGATTCTCATCGGTGACGATATTAAAGTACAACAGCATGACCTCAGATGTGATATTGCTTAAGTATATCCAATATTAGATCTAGTATCTGTAGGCATCTGTCAAGTCTACCAGTGTGCCTGATGGCTGAGAGATCCTCCCATATTCATAATAGCACAAGTTTGATTACCCAATGTGTATTGCTGTTTATGGATTGTTGTTCTGGGTAAAAGTATAATTTAAATGCCTAAAATATACACGTAAAATGTCTATTTTGTTGATTACTTACAGTCTTGATAAAACCAAAAAAGAAAGGGCAGAAATAAGAGTCCCAACCACTGGCACTGCTGGATATAAGAGCCACTAGCTTATTTTTGTTAGCATACAGCTCACTAAGCCTGGCCCCGCTGCCATTTATGCTTCTAAATATTTCAGAACTCCTGTTTCTCCACAATCGCTACACTATTGTTAAGTGCTTTAGAATGCTGCACCTCGGCCAGGTGGCACGCTAGCTCCTGAAGAGACAGACAGAAAGAAAGAAAGAAAGAAAGAAAGACAGAAAGACAGACAGAAAGAAAGAAAGAAAGAAAGAAAGAAAGAAAGAAAGAAAGAAAGAAAGAAAGAAAGAAAGAAAGAAAGAAAGACAGACAGAGAGACAGACAGACAGACAGACAGACAGACAGACAGACAGACAACAAGTGAGCAGTCGACATCCATGTCTGTCCAGACTTTGACGTTTGAGCCAAATGTGAAGAAATTCTGTCAAGGCGTTACTGAGATATCGGGCTCTATCTTCCCAAAAGCGCTAATTTAGCATTTGCACTCGTTTAATGCCGTGCGCAATGCAAATTGGGGGCGGACACAAGTGCATGCCTGTGATAATTGTACTGGGCATTGGCTGCCACAAGCCAAAGCAGGTGTTTCCGCGCTAAAATGTGGTGATAGATGGCGTTACCCTATCGTCAGTAGCACGCAATTACTTTGCGCTAAGAGCTTTGAAAAGGACCTCTTATGCTCAAATACCTCCATGCGCTGGGTTGCGCAACATAATCTCTGTGCAGTGCAGCGCAGTGCAAAGTAGAATTCCTTTTGGATATGTCATTAAGCACAGCCTTGCCATGCCAGGACATCAAATTATGCTGCCAAAATTGGGTATTAGCAGATAATTCAGTGAGGCAATCAACTATAACTCACTGAGAAACTTTTATCACATCGCAAAGAGGGAAATGAATTGAGAAAATGTGTTGGACAATGGACATAGGCTATTTACCTTCATAACCACCCGGAGGGTCGTTGGCACCACAGACGATCTGTCAATAATCTCTCTCTGTCCTCGCACGAGTGAATACACTCTATTACGCATGGAGAGAATTACAGCATATTGCATGCCTCGCGCAAACAGCCATTGCGAGACGGGAATCTGATTGGTTTTGATTGACGTAATGCCCAGGATTGCCTGGCCAGACCTGTGAATAATTCTGGTAGTTAAGACCGCCCAAATCCCGTTTGCGCAGGCATTTTGGGGCGCAGATGATTTTGGCATGGCTCTAATTTGCACTTGTGACAGGTGCCGTGAACGTTTCCGCATCCCGGCCGAGAATTGCATCCCCAACATATTTCGGGGCTGTTTTAACTTAGAAATCAGAGGGCCACGTCTACCAGACAATTATATCACTTTTAAACAGTTACATTTCTGTATAGATGATTACAAGTATGCTCCCGTGAGGTGGGAATGCTTTTTTTTGCTGCTTGGCGGGGGAGCAAAACTCGGCAGAACACCTGGCAGACGGCGCAAGGCGGAATGCTATCTTCCCTGCCTTAAGTCACATGCAAACAGGTGCGCAAGCGCTATTAGGGCATAGCGCCTGTTGGAAGATAGGGCCCATCGTGTTAACGAGCTTGAAAATGGTGTTCCTAAGGTCACAGTGACCTGTCCTTGACCTTTGACCACCAAAATCGAATCAGTTCATCCTTGAGTCCAAGTGAAAGTTTGAGACAAATGTGACAAAATTCCGTCAAGGCGTTCCTGAGATATCGCGTTAACCAGCTAGAAAATGGCATTCATGAGGTCAGTGACCTTGAACTTTGACCTTTGACCACCAAAATCGAATCAGTTCATCCTTGAGTCCAAGTGAAAGTTTGAGACAAATTTGACGAAATTCCGTCAAGGCGTTCCTGAGATATCACGTCAACGAACATCAGACGGACGGACGGACGGACGGACGGACAACCCAAAACCATAATGCCTCCGGCCTGGCTATCGCCGGCGGAGACATAAAAAAAAAGACAGAAAGAAAGAAAAAAAGACAGAAAGAAAGAAAGAAAGAAAGAAAGAAAGAAAGAAAGAAAGAAAGAAAGAAAGAAAGAAAGAAAGAAAGAAAGAAAATGTGTGTAGCTTATACAAACACAAAAGCTAAAGTGAGAAAGAGGTGTGTTTTGGTGACATCATGTTTGAGTACAGTATTACTATATGTGATAAGACAGACAGGCAGGGGTGAAAGTAGGTGGCTAGATGTTAGCTGGAAGGCCATCTTTACTGTGTTCACACCTCCACTAACTCATCCAGCCCCGGGCCTCTGCTTTCATGCCAAACCAGGCAGACACACCAAGCCTGCAGGTGCTGAGTTAGACCATGTGTAGAGGCACACACACACACGCATGTGTGTGTGTGTGTGTGTGTGTGTGTGTGTGTGTGTGTGTGTGTGTGTGTGTGTGTGTGTGTGTCTGTGTGTGTGTGACACAGACAGAGAGAGAGAAGAAATACAGAAAGAGAGAGAGCAGCTGAGAAAGGGAGTGTGTGACAGAGTTTGCCAATAGTCTGTCTTTCAGGAGGAAAATCACCATTATGGCTCTCAATGTCTACGTCTTCATAGTAGCAATTTTGGGTAATGTGGTGTCTTGCTTATTTAAATAGTGTGAAGAAATGTTAAGTGAGACTAAAGAAATGTTAAGTGAGAGGAAAGAAATGTTAAGTGAGAGGAAAGAAATGTTAAGTGAGAGGAAAGAAATGTTAAGTGAGACTAAAGAAATGTTAAGTGAGAGGAAAGAAATGTTAAGTGAGAGGAAAGAAATGTTAAGTGAGACTAAAGAAATGTTAAGTGAGAGGAAAGAAATGTTAAGTGAGACTAAAGAAATGTTAAGTGAGACTAAAGAAATGTTAAGTGAGACTAAAGCAATGTTAAGTGAAAGGAAAGAAATGTTAAGTGAGAGGAAAGAAATGTTAAGTGAGAGGAAAGAAATGTTAAGTGAGACTAAAGAAATGTTAAGTGAGAGGAAAGAAATGTTAAATGAGAGGAAAGAAATGTTAAGTGAGACTAAAGAAATGTTAAGTGAGACTAAAGAAATGTTAAGTGAGACTAAAGCAATGTTAAGTGAAAGGAAAGAAATGTTAAGTGAGAGGAAAGAAATGTTAAGTGAGAGGAAAGAAATGTTAAGTGAGAGGAAAGAAATGTTAAGTGAGAGGAAAGAAATGTTAAGTGAGAGGAAAGAAATGTTAAGTGAGACTAAAGAAATGTTAAGTGAGAGGAAAGAAATGTTAAGTGAAAGGAAAGAAATGTTAAGTGAGAGGAAAGAAATGTTAAATGAGAGGAAAGAAATGTTAAGTGAGACTAAAGAAATGTTAAGTGAGACTAAAGAAATGTTAAGTGAGACTAAAGCAATGTTAAGTGAAAGGAAAGAAATGTTAAGTGAGAGGAAAGAAATGTTAAGTGAGACTAAAGCAATGTTAACTCATTCACTGCCAATATCTGACTGGCATTTTTGGCACAGGCCAAGTATTTCCATAATGTTTGGTCATCTTTCAAGACCCACAGTAAATTCTGTACTAGGACTACAGTGATGTCCAATACCTCGAAATGAAGATCTAAGTCTCTACTTTCACCCCCAAAAAGAAAGTTAGCTTTTAGCATGTTCTGTACTCTACTTATAACCCTTTTTATACACCCCATGTTCACCAAAAAAGCCTGTCTGGGAAGAGAAAAGGGAGAAAAAAGCATTTTTGTAAAAGGGCACAATCTCAGGCATAACTCACTCTCAATTCTTTTATTTTGAACTGTATTGACATCAGACATGTAAATATTATTCGTTAGGACACAAATGACAAAAAAAAAATATATATATATATATATATATACACACATGAAGTGCTTTTTTTTTACATTCAACAATACAGTTTACTCGGTGTGAGTGTGCAGACAGACAGACAGACAGACAGACAGACACACCGACAGACAGACAGACAGACAGACAGACAGACACACACACACACACACACACACACACACACACACTATCCCCCTTTTAGATTTCTAACCCAACATAGGATAAGCAATAACCACGCCCTGTGGCGCTGGGATTGGCCAGGAGCAACACTGGAGGGCGAGCAGCCCAGCGATTTCATGAACCAACTGAAGAGCTCTTGAGAAGGACAGCGGGCTGCTGTGAGTGCCTTCTGCCCGCTGCTGCCTAGCTGTTCCTGTGTTTATTTTGATTTGTTCTGGTACACCGTCCTCGTCCATGTCTCCCTGTCATATCTATGATCGTTCCCGTTTTCCCCTCGGCTATTCAACACGTCCTCACCGCCCTCGCAAACTGATCGATCATTTCCTCATTCCTCCGATGATCAAACACATCTCTTGATTACTTTCTCCCGTTTTCTCCTGGCTGGCACAGAGGAAGGCGACTCCAGCTCGGCGTTTCAATTGCGTTTCTCCTGTCTGCACAAGGAAGCGTTACCCGTTCTCTGCTTTCCCTCTGCTCAATTTCAAAACAACAGCTGCGGTATGTGTTTGATCGCGTGCTGTCGGCTACCCTTTGAAAGCAGGGACCTGTCTCTGTGTGACAGGCTGGGCAAGTGTTTGCTGCAGGCGCTGCACCAATAAAAACAAAAACACGTCAAACACGTCCTTGGCGGGGAAGGCCATTGCTGATAACACGTCAAAGACGTCATTGGCGGTGAATGAGTTAAGTGAGAGGAAAGAAATGTTAAGTGAGAGGAAAGAAATGTTAAGTGAGAGGAAAGAAATGTTAAGTGAGACTAAATAAATGTTAAGTGAGACTAAAGAAATGTTAAGTGAGACTAAAGCAATGTTAAGTGAAAGGAAAGAAATGTTAAGTGAAAGGAAAGAAATGTTAAGTGAGAGGAAAGAAATGTTAAGTGAGAGGAAAGAAATGTTAAGTGAGAGGAAAGAAATGTTAAGTGAGACTAAATAAATGTTAAGTGAGACTAAAGAAATGTTAAGTGAGACTAAAGCAATGTTAAGTGAAAGGAAAGAAATGTTAAGTGAGAGGAAAGAAATGTTAAGTGAGACTAGGCATGGGTCGATTTCCGGTTTTACCGGTTCGGTTCGGTATACGAAACCAAACCGGTTTGATCACGTGCGAACCGAAAAACCCTTTTTTTTTTCTTTTTTTTTTGCCAGTCCATTCTGATTGCACTATTGTTCGTATTAGCCTCTTCTCAAGTTGCACTAGTAGGCAAAAGTCTTATTTTGTTTATTATGTTGATGTTTGAAGAAAAGTTAAGCTGAATAGTTATGAGAAATAAAAACAGTGTGTTGTTACAGTTAAAAGGTTCTGCTTATTTGTATTCAGTGTTCGTGCTGGTTGGCAGCATACCAGCTTAGAGGTGCATTATCGCCACCAACTGCAGCCGCTTTTATACGTTTTTTTGGGGAATATCGAACCGGTTTCAAAATGTTCAAACCGACCCATGCCTAGGCCCTATATTGTGTGAATTTGTGAGTTTTGAAGTTTATAAGGCAGCTCAGCTGTAAGCCAATCCATTCTGATTGCACTGCTTGTGTTTTTATTAGCCTTTTCTCAAGTTGCACTATAGGCAGAAGTCTTATTTCATTTATTATTTTGATGTTTAGAAGAAAAGTTGAGCTGAATAGTTATGAGAAATAAATACAGGGTGTGTTTGTTACACAGGTGTCCTGCTTCTTTTTATTCAGTATCATTGCTGGTTGACAATACCAGCTTAGAGGTGTATTATCGCTATCAGGTGGACTGAAGTTGCACTACAGACAGTTATGGGCCACACTCGGGAGCCCTGCTTTAAAAAAAAAAAAAAAAAAAAAAAAAAAAAAAAATTAATTACAAAAAAAATCGGTATACCTGTTCGATCCGGTTTAGACGGCAATATCGAACCGGTTTTAAAATTTTCAAACCGACCCAGCCCTAAGTGAGACTAAAGAAATGTTAAGTGAGACTAAAGAAATGTTAAGTGAGAGGAAAGAAATGTTAAGTGAGACTAAAGAAATGTTAACACGTTAATTGCCAAGAACGAGTTGAGTCGTCAAACACAATCCAGCTGTTCACTGCCAACGACGAGTTGAGTCGTCAAAAAAATCGTTTTTTTTTTTTTGACGGTGGGGCGTTGATCAATCCCTTTTACGTCTCCTATACAATTATTGGAGGTATTGAATGTGTATAATATATTTTACCGACCCACTAAGTGTTGACAGTGCTCCCCCAGACGAGCGAAATCAAAGAAAAAACTGCCGCGGGAGCAAGCCATTCAAGGAAATGGCGAGGCGATTTTACAGTAATCCATTCCAGACTTGTCTTGCCCGAGAGCGGCCGCGCAGGCAGCAGCACACAGAGAGCGGAGAGCGATTTGCAAAATAGATTATAGGTGAAACACACTTTGAAACACCTCAGAAAGGCCAGAATCAACATCTGCCCATCGCCCACGCATTCCCCGGCCCATCTTGACTCGCACAAGGAGCGTCCGCACGCAGGCAAGCAGGCAGGCAGGCACGCAGGCAGGCAGGCAGGCAGCAGCAACGCGCTTCTGACACGCCCGCTGTAGAGCCAGGAGGAAGGAGGAGAAGACACACGGAGGGAGGAGTTTGAATGAGAGGGGTGTTTCCTGTTGTTATGGAGGAAATTACTGTTCAAAACTATTGTTTAGAATGTCTGACGGTCTTACTGATGCCAAAAATGAATGGTTAAAGTGACTGTTCTATCGAATTTCACAAAAAGCCATTTATCTCTGAATAAATTTCCAGACGCTGAAACCATGCTGTACTCAACGGCTAATATCTACATAACTACTAACTCTACAAACTAACTCTTTTAGACAGAGAAAGCACACATTCTATTAGTACTTTTCTGAACTTTGTGTTCACAAAGTCCAACCAGAAAATTATGCTCGGCTCTTGTAAAATGAGCCAGAATCCTCAAAAAAAGGCCTGGCAGAAGCTACCTACAGTAAAAAAAAAACGGCTGGCAGTCAATGTGTTAAGTGAGACTAAAGAAATGTTAAGTGAGACTAAAGAAATGTTAAGTGAGAGGAAAGAAATGTTAAGTGAGACTAAAGAAATGTTAAGTGAAAGGAAAGAAATGTTAAGTGAGAGGAAAGAAATGTTAAGTGAGACTAAAGAAATGTTAAGTGAGACTAAAGAAATGTTAAGTGAGAGGAAAGAAATGTTAAGTGAGACTAAAGAAATGTTAAGTGAAAGGAAAGAAATGTTAAGTGAGACTAAAGAAATGTTAAGTGAGACTAAAGAAATGTTAAGTGAGACTAAAGAAATGTTAAGTGAAAGGAAAGAAATGTTAAGTGAGAGGAAAGAAATGTTAAGTGAAAGGAAAGAAATGTTAAGTGAGACTAAAGAAATGTTAAGTGAGACTAAAGAAATGTTAAGTGAAAGGAAAGAAATGTTAAGTGAAAGGAAAGAAATGTTAAGTGAGAGGAAAGAAATGTTAAGTGAGACTAAAGAAATGTTAAGTGAAAGGAAAGAAATGTTAAGTGAAAGGAAAGAAATGTTAAGTGAGACTAAAGAAATGTTAAGTGAGACTAAAGAAATGTTAAGTGAAAGGAAAGAAATGTTAAGTGAAAGGAAAGAAATGTTAAGTGAAAGGAAAGAAATGTTAAGTGAGAGGAAAGAAATGTTAAGTGAAAGGAAAGAAATGTTAAGTGAGACTAAAGAAATGTTAAGTGAGACTAAAGAAATGTTAAGTGAAAGGAAAGAAATGTTAAGTGAAAGGAAAGAAATGTTAAGTGAGAGGAAAGAAATGTTAAGTGAGAGGAAAGAAATGTTAAGTGAGACTAAAGAAATGTTAAGTGAAAGGAAAGAAATGTTAAGTGAAAGGAAAGAAATGTTAAGTGAAAGGAAAGAAATGTTAAGTGAGACTAAAGAAATGTTAAGTGAAAGGAAAGAAATGTTAAGTGAAAGGAAAGAAATGTTAAGTGAGAGGAAAGAAATGTTAAGTGAAAGGAAAGAAATGTTAAGTGAGAGGAAATAAATGTTAAGTGAGGGGAAAAGTGAGACTAAAGAAATGTTAAGTGAAACTAAAGAAATGTTAAGTAAGACTAAAGAAATGTTAAGTAAGACGGTCAAATGAACCAAAGCCTTTCCATGTTGGTCACAGAGGTAAAACGAGGCTCAAGTAAGACAATTGCCTCACTCTTTATGGAAAAACAGTTCAATGCAGAATGCCCAAGGGACTTCTGTGAGGATTTAAGTCCCTCTATTCTCTCTCTCTGTTATTCTCTCTCTCTCTCTCTCTCTCTCTCTCTCTCTCTGCACTCATTCGTCTTAGTTGACAGCAGGGGTATGCTGAGCCACAGGGCAGAGACGTGTGTGTGCGTGCACGTGTGTGCGTGTGTGCGCGTGTGTGTGTGTGTGTCTCACACAGATGAGGATGCACACACCCCTCACAGAGATGAGGATGCACACACACACCCCTCACAGAGATGAGGATGCACACACACACCCCTCACAGAGATGAGGATGCACACACCCCTCACAGAGATGAGGATGCACACACCCCTCACATAGATGAGGATGCACACACCCCTCACAGAGATGAGGATGCACACACCCCTCACAGAGATGAGGACACACACACACACCCCTCACAGAGAGGAGGATGCACACACCCCTCACAGAGATGAGGACACACACACACACCCCTCACACAGATGAGGATGCACACACCCCTCACAGAGAGGAGGATGCACACACCCCTCACAGAGAGGAGGATGCACACACCCCTCACAGAGATGAGGATGCACACCCCTCACAGAGATGAGGATGCACACACCCCTCACACAGATGAGGATGCACACACCCCTCACACAGATGAGGATGCACACACCCCTCACATAGATGAGGATGCACACACCCCTCACAGAGATGAGGATGCACACACCCCTCACAGAGATGAGGATGCACACACCCCTCACAGAGATGAGGATGCACACACCCCTCACAGAGAGGAGGATGCACACACCCCTCACAGAGATGAGGATGCACACACCCCTCACAGAGAGGAGGATGCACACACCCCTCACAGAGATGAGGATGCACACACCCCTCACAGAGAGGAGGATGCACACACACACACCCCTCACACAGATGAGGATGCACACACACACACCCCTCACAGAGATGAGGACACACACACACACCCCTCACACAGAGGAGGATGCACACACCCCTCACAGAGATGAGGACACACACACACACCCCTCACACAGAGGAGGATGCACACACCCCTCACAGAGATGAGGACACACACACACACCCCTCACACAGAGGAGGATGCACACACCCCTCACAGAGATGAGGACACACACACACACCCCTCACACAGAGGAGGATGCACACACCCCTCACAGAGATGAGGACACACACACACACACCCCTCACAGAGAGGAGGATGCACACACCCCTCACAGAGATGAGGACACACACACACACCCCTCACACAGATGAGGATGCACACACCCCTCACAGAGAGGAGGATGCACACACCCCTCACAGAGATGAGGATGCACACCCCTCACAGAGATGAGGATGCACACACCCCTCACACAGATGAGGATGCACACACCCCTCACACAGATGAGGATGCACACACCCCTCACACAGATGAGGATGCACACACCCCTCACATAGATGAGGATGCACACACCCCTCACAGAGATGAGGATGCACACACCCCTCACACAGATGAGGATGCACACACCCCTCACAGAGATGAGGATGCACACACCCCTCACATAGATGAGGATGCACACACCCCTCACAGAGATGAGGATGCACACACCCCTCACACAGATGAGGATGCACACACCCCTCACAGAGATGAGGATGCACACACCCCTCACATAGATGAGGATGCACACACCCCTCACAGAGATGAGGATGCACACACCCCTCACACAGATGAGGATGCACACACCCCTCACAGAGATGAGGATGCACACACCCCTCACACAGATGAGGATGCACACACCCCTCACACAGATGAGGATGCACACACCCCTCACAGAGATGAGGATGCACACACCCCTCACACAGATGAGGATGCACACACCCCTCACAGAGATGAGGATGCACACACCCCTCACAGAGATGAGGATGCACACACCCCTCACACAGATGAGGATGCACACACCCCTCACACAGATGAGGATGCACACACACACCCCTCACACAGATGAGGATGCACACACCCCTCACACAGATGAGGACACACACGCCCCTCACATAGATGAGGACGGCTGGCCGGGTTATCCCACATGCTTTTTCAATCACTCCAAAAGGCAGGCTTCCTGACATCAAGGGACTGGAACAGCCACAGCACATGCCTGCACTGTGCCTGCCTGACCACTACAACGTGTCAAACTGCTTCCAAAGGAAACAGCCTTGAAAAACACTTGGTGGAGGTGTTGGTAGAGGCGGGCAGCACTGAAGTGCCTCGAGCGTAGCTCTAACATTGGCAGGATTAATACTAGACTACAAATGCTGCTGGGTCTATGCTTGGACCTAGAAGGGCACTTGAAGAGCGCACACCTCCGCCAATGCCAATAGATAGCCAAAGTGAACGTCACTTCCCGTTTCAGCATGTGTACCAAGGGATTTCATCTCCCATTTTATTTTCCATAGACTTTTCGTAAAATGCTTTTAAAAATAGTTTTACTTGGTCAAACCAAGCGATTCAGCTATATTTAGAATTCGGACAAAAACTTTTAAAAAAAACGATTTTTTTTTTCTTTAAATCTGCACTTTTTTTGTGTGTTTTGGTCTGAGTGAAATGTTCTGTGGTCTCTCCTGTTTCTAAATATAGCTGAATTGTCTGGTTCGAACAAGTAAAACTATTTTTATAAGCATTTTCCGAAATGTCTATGGGAAAATAAATGGCGGATGAAAATCTCTGGTACGCATGCTGAAGCAGGAAGTGACGTTCACTTTGGCTCTCTATAGTCCAGTCTGCTATGATATGCAAATTCTAACTGATCGAATCACCATTATTATCAATTGGCCATATAGAGTAACAGAATTTGCTCATACTGTAAATTATTGACAGAAATGGGGAAATAATAGCAACTAGCACAACATTTGTCTGATAAGCCATACAATAATTCTTCAGTAAGTAGCAATTTGAACTACTCCAAAAATACATTTTCAGTTTTTGCACAATGTTTGAAATCTTTAACCTTGAAGTCTTTCAATGACTGTATTCAACAACAGTTTCAGCAGCGTTCAGCGGGATGCATTGTCCATACAAAACAGAACACAGCGGTCTCCAAAGACAATGTGAAAAGAACTGCTGCTTATGTAGCCTATAGCTGTGTGAAAGACCAACGGGAACCTGCAGCATGCTACCTTTATTGACGTCCATCATCCATGCCTGCTCGTGTTGCAGATGAAAAACCTATTTGGACAATATGAATAATCATACTCTACATGTTTAACCCGATCGTATGACATTTATTTCATTGAATGGTCTCAGCTGGATGTCTGCATTGATTTCACAGCCCAGCAGGTCTCCTGAGATCCTCTATGGGTTTTCACAGCCCAGCAGGTCTCCTGAGATCCTCTATGGGTTTTCCAGCTGCCGTCCCAAACGATCCATTGTGATTACGAGCAGAGAAGCCCTGCATGGAAAATAGTCCTCATTTCACCATCTCCTTCTAGAGCGTGCTCCCGTTCTGCTGAGCCATGTTACCTCATCCTCATATTGTTTCATTGACCCCGATGGACGTGTATTTCTGGCTCTTTGGCGGCGCTGGAGTCGTGGGCGTGTGTTTTAGGGATAGTGTTTCCTGCTGGAAATCTTTAACGGGATTGAAATTAGGATAAAATAACAATGGATTGTGAGCTGGAACGAGAGGACGACAAGGTGTTATTGCATTAATAGGAGCTCTTACATGAGCGGGTCTGGCAGGTCCTGCTGTCGCTCGCTCCCACACAGGATCCACTTTCAGAGAAGGGATTATGTAAATGCAGGTAAGCTTGCTCTGCTCATATAGACGGTTTATACAGACTGTGAAATCATTGTAATGAAGTGTTTATTGACCTGACTTCATAAACACATTCCTATAGGTGTAATCTTTGCTAAATCCAGGTTATTGATTAAGCTAAGGTAGATTGATGAGTGGTATGAGGTCAGAGGAAACGGTCAGAAGAAATACAATAAGGGTGTCTGGGTAGTGCAGTAGATTCCCTGCCTACCAACACGAGGGGTCACAGGTTCAAGCCCCATACAGGCGCAAATGGTCGTGTCTGCGGGTGGGAAACTGGATTAAGGGTATAATGTCCTGGTCACTGCACTAGTGACTTTTCTGGTCGGTACTGGAGGGGAATAGCGAGATCCTCCCACGCGCTACGTCCTGCCGGTGAAAGTCCTCGCTGTCAGGTGAGCAGAAGCAGCTTGCCACTGCACATGTATCGGAGGAAGCATGTGCTATAGTCTCTACAACTCTCCCCAGATCGGCAGAGGGGGTGGAGCAACCACCGGAACAGCACGGGGGAATTGGCCAATTACAAGAAAACGGGGTTGAAATCCTAAGAAAAAGTTGCTCAAAAAAAGAAAAGAATAATTATAATAAGTCCTGCCTTATATTGATCCAAATTATGCCTGTTTGTGCATTTTCAAAAGAAGGGGAACATCACAGAACAAAGACATTCTGCTGAGAGAACATGCAGAAATCAATCAATCAATCAATCAATCAATCAATCAATCAACAAATAAATAAATTTGTGGCTTAAAATAAACTGGGAAACGACTTTAAAATCCTGACACAGGGGGTGGTGGAGTGGGGGAGTTCGTTTCACATTAAACAATTTAAATACTGTCCTGAATGACTGCACACATGCTGAGCCAAGGGTGGAGAGTGAAGTATTACATGTCTGTTCATTGAAGCATCCATGAAGATTCTTGTCATAGTTTAGTAATCTGCAATTCACTTAGCCTATCCCAAGACGGACAAAAACACGAGTCAAAAATGAATAGGTAAATACATGTAATTATTTACAGTAATCAAATTAGCAAGACTACTGCCCCGACATTTAACTATACTTGATTTTGCATTTGGACTATTTGCACTGACAAATCTCTAGGGTGTAACTGCACAGTATGGAGGCGAGTTCACTGTGCACAAATATGACAACACTGATATACTTCAGGACTGGTGGCCATCAATCATGCAGATGACATGAATCAAACTATTATGAATGTTCAAGGGTTATTGGCTATACTGTAGCATCTCTCATCTTTTGTGATCAGCCTTCAGAGCAGAAGAAACAGTAGTTGACATAATAATAATAATAATAATAATAATAATAATAATAATAATAATAGTAATAACAATACTAATAACAATAATAATAGTAATAGTAATAGTAAAAGTATTAATAATAATAATAATAATAATAATAATAATAATAATAATAATAATAATAATAATAATAATAATAATAATAATAGGCCATATCAAACATGCTTGAAATGATCAGAATTTGGCTCAAAACAAACTCATTGGTTGGTTCTTCTGACCCTCATTTCTGACTACACCAAAATCTGCCCAGTAACAAAAATCAGGGGAACAGTGGCTCACTCACTGTTAGATACATTTCTAAAATCTCCGTACATGTAGATGAGTGATACTCAACCCGAGGCTCTAGAGCCACATGCGCCTCCTTTATGGGTAGTTGTGGCTCTTTTAAGTCCTACTTAAAATACTCTACATAAATAAATAAAAATCTAAGAATAAATCATTATAATTTTTGGATTGTGGCTGTTGCAAAGATTTCTTTTTGGTCAATTTGGCTCTTGAGTAGGGAAAGGGTTGAGTAGCACTGATGTAGATCGAAAGCCTCTATAAATGTAAGGTCCATGTATGATGGTGCTCCACCTGCCGTGCCCTGGTAATCTGGAGACGCTTGTATGCTTACCAGAGCTAAGTCTGTGTTGACAATCACCCCCATGGCCTGCTGCAGTCCTCAGTAATCACCCCCATGGCCTGCTGCAGTCCTCTCCTCAGTAATTGGACTACAGCCGATTAAGCACTAAGAGGTGCATTAACCCTTCTGTTGTGATCACCCGTGCCTTTAAGATACCTCACCTATTAACCCCCATTTAACCACTTTTATCTCAACCCTTCATTTGACCACTGATTTGTCCTCATGTTGTTTATTATACCAACTGACATTCAAGCAATCTCCAGCCATACAAACCTAACTTCATGTTGTTTATTATACCAACTGACATTCAAGCAATCTCCAGCCATACAAACCTAACTTCATGTTGTTTATTATACCAACTGACATTCAAGCAATCTCCAGCCATACAAACCTAACTTCCTGTTGTTTATTATACCAACTGACATTCAAGCAATCTCCAGCCATACAAACCTAACTTCCTGTTGTTTATTATACCAACTGACATTCAAGCAATCTCCAGCCATACAAACCTAACTTCCTGTTGTTTATTATACCAACTGACATTCAAGCAATCTCCAGCCATACAAACCTAACTTCATGTTGTTTATTATACCAACTGACATTCAAGCAATCTCCAGCCATACAAACCTAACTTCATGTTGTTTATTATACCAACTGACATTCAAGCAATCTCCAGCCATACAAACCTAACTTCATGTTGTTTATTATACCAACTGACATTCAAGCAATCTCCAGTGATACAAACCTAACTTCATGTTGTTTATTATACCAACTGACATTCAAGCAATCTCCAGCCATATTACAAACCTAACTTCATGTTGTTTATTATACCAACTGACATTCAAGCAATCTCCAGCCATACAAACCTAACTTCATGTTATTTATTATACCAACTGACATTCAAGCAATTTCCAGCCATACAAACCTAACTTCATGTTGTTTATTATACCAACTGACATTCAAGCAATCTCCAGCCATACAAACCTAACTTCATGTTGTTTATTATACCAACTGACATTCAAGCAATCTCCAGTGATACAAACCTAACTTCATGTTGTTTATTATACCAACTGACATTCAAGCAATCTCCAGCCATATTACAAACCTAACTTCATGTTGTTTATTATACCAACTGACATTCAAGCAATCTCCAGCCATACAAACCTAACTTCATGTTATTTATTATACCAACTGACATTCAAGCAATCTCCAGCCATACAAACCTAACTTCATGTTGTTTATTATACCAACTGACATTCAAGCAATCTCCAGCCATACAAACCTAACTTCATGTTGTTTATTATACCAACTGACATTCAAGCAATCTCCAGCCATACAAACCTAACTTCATGTTGTTTATTATACCAACTGACATTCAAGCAATCTCCAGCCATACAAACCTAACTTCCTGTTGTTTATTATACCAACTGACATTCAAGCAATCTCCAGCCATACAAACCTAACTTCCTGTTGTTTATTATACCAACTGACATTCAAGCAATCTCCAGCCATACAAACCTAACTTCCTGTTGTTTATTATACCAACTGACATTCAAGCAATCTCCAGCCATACAAACCTAACTTCATGTTGTTTATTATACCAACTGACATTCAAGCAATCTCCAGCCATACAAACCTAACTTCATGTTGTTTATTATACCAACTGACATTCAAGCAATCTCCAGCCATACAAACCTAACTTCATGTTGTTTATTATACCAACTGACATTCAAGCAATCTCCAGTGATACAAACCTAACTTCATGTTGTTTATTATACCAACTGACATTCAAGCAATCTCCAGCCATATTACAAACCTAACTTCATGTTGTTTATTATACCAACTGACATTCAAGCAATCTCCAGCCATACAAACCTAACTTCATGTTATTTATTATACCAACTGACATTCAAGCAATTTCCAGCCATACAAACCTAACTTCATGTTGTTTATTATACCAACTGACATTCAAGCAATCTCCAGCCATACAAACCTAACTTCATGTTGTTTATTATACCAACTGACATTCAAGCAATCTCCAGTGATACAAACCTAACTTCATGTTGTTTATTATACCAACTGACATTCAAGCAATCTCCAGCCATATTACAAACCTAACTTCATGTTGTTTATTATACCAACTGACATTCAAGCAATCTCCAGCCATACAAACCTAACTTCATGTTATTTATTATACCAACTGACATTCAAGCAATCTCCAGCCATACAAACCTAACTTCATGTTGTTTATTATACCAACTGACATTCAAGCAATCTCCAGCCATACAAACCTAACTTCATGTTGTTTATTATACCAACTGACATTCAAGCAATCTCCAGTGATACAAACCTAACTTCATGTTGTTTATTATACCAACTGACATTCAAGCAATCTCCAGCCATATTACAAACCTAACTTCATGTTGTTTATTATACCAACTGACATTCAAGCAATCTCCAGCCATACAAACCTAAATTCATGTAATTGTAGCCCACAGCAAGGGTTGATTTCTATAATGTCTTTTTCCATCATATTACTGAGGCATAATGCATGATCCAATTTATAGCAGTTTGCTATCTTCTGTAGTTGATTGAATGCTATATTTCTGTTAATCTATTAATCTAAGAAAACACAAGATGAGCTCCTGCTCTGGAAAAGCAGACAAGTCACAGCCAAAGGCCAAATCAGTTAATTGTCTCGCCTTAATTCCCAATTCTCTAAGCTAATGCAATTAGTTGTGAATAGAAACCTCAACTATCGCACTAGTCTCTCTCTCTCTCTCTCTCTCTCTCTCTCTCTCTCTCTCTCTCTCTCTCTCTCTCTCTCTCTCTCTCTCTCTCTCTCTCTCTCTCTCTCTCTCTCTCTCTCTCATGTCATATACTCATTGATCCACTGAATTTATTCATAATTCATCTTCTAATAGTGGACAAAAAGCTACCTCACCTAGCTGGCAAGTCTGTTTATATCTGTTAATACTGTTTATATCTGTTAATACTGTTTATATCTGTTAATACTGTTTATATCTGTTAATCCTATTTATATCTGTTAATACTGTTTATATCTGTTAATACTGTTTATATCTGTTAAAATCTGAATCCTTTTATAATATTTTAGAATCTCTTTAGATCCTTTATATTTTATTTGTTTATGTTTTGTATATTTGTTCTTATCAATGTCAATGTGCACCAACCACACCAAGACAAATTCCTAGTATGTGCAAACATGGCAAATTAAATAATTCTGATTCTGATTCTGAAAGTGTTTGTTTCAGTTTCAGTTATGCCTGAAATACTGAAAACATCCCTTCCAATTTGTTGTAACTGTTATCTCAAAGGCTAGAGAGCAGTGCAACATCCTTAAATATTAAAGGTAGAATCATTATTATTATTATTATCTTGGACGATAATGCAGTACTTTGTACCCTCGAAAAACCAACACAACCTTGCGGTAAACGGAGTCACGTACGCATGAGAAGATAAGAGCCTAAAAACATGCAGTTTCTTTTTTCTTTTTTGTGTGCTTGATGCACGCTCTCGCTGGCTCACACTGGATCGCCTCGTGGCTTTCTCCTGACTTTAGGACAGCCTTGAGCGTAGGCTTTGCTCTAACCCTGACCTCAGCCTAACCCTGACCTCAGCCTAACCCTGACCTCAGCCTAAACCCTGACCTCAGCCTAAACCCTGACCTCAGCCTAAACCCTGACCTCAGCCTAAACCCTGACCTCAGCCTAAACCCTGACCTCAGCCTAAACCCTGACCTCAGCCTAACCCTGACCTCAGCCTAAACCCTGACCTCAGCCTAACCCTGACCTCAGCCTAAACCCTGACCTCAGCCTAAACCCTGACCTCAGCCTAAACCCTGACCTCAGCCTAAACCCGCCCGCCTCCTGTGTGTGCTGAGATGGCGTGAGAAGATAATCGGGTGAGGAGAGCGTGATCTCTCTCTGCTCTGCATGTTGGGCCTGCTGGACCAGGCTGTGGGTCAGTGGTACAGGACAGCCCCGCTCTGTTACAGAACACCAGATCTAACAGTCATCAGATAAAACATGTCTGCCCGCTGGCAGCATCTCAGTCCAGAGACCTGTTAGGCTCTGACAGCAGGAGACTGGACCTTTTGTCTACGTGTCTGCATGTTGGCCAGGCAGCCACAGCCAGAGGGGAGGAGAAGAAAGACAAGCAACATGTCAGCGAGCAGGAGGGAGGCAATGATGCTGGGCAATCGCAAATTGGTGGTCAGAGGTGGTGCAGGGCAGGCTAGGAAGGAAGTAGGGATGAAACAACTCCTGACGGTTAGTATTACCGCTTCAAATTTGTATTATCATTAAAACTGTGTTTGATTACAGGGCTTTGAAAAACACGGTAAATATAATGTCCAGCACCAGACAGACAGACAGACAGACAGACAGACAGACAGACATACCGAGTTTATATAAGGTATTGGCTATGCAAACAAAAAGTGCATCATGCTGCTAATTTCATAGGTGGTTTTCAATATAAAATGCATCATTACTTTTTGAACATTTTCAGCATCAACACTGCAATGGTAAGTGTGATCATTTTGGTCACTATGATGGTGATGTGAAATGTTCCTAGTGTTTCATCTCTACGAGGCAGCTAGCCTCCGCTGAGAAGGGATGCGAGGGGAGGGGAGGGGAGGGTACGGGTTGTTGATACGGGCCGTGTTGTACAGACGGGGGGGGGGAGAGAGAAACGGGGGGGGAGGAGAGAGAAACTGGGGGGGCGTGGGGGGGGGAGAGAGAAACGGGGGGCGGGGGGGGGAGAGAGAAACGGGGGGGCGGGGGGAGGGAGAGAGAAAGGGGGGCGTGGGGGGAGAGAGAAACGGGGGGGGCGGGGGGAGGGAGAGAGAAACGGGGGGGGCGGGGGGAGGGAGAAACGGGGGGGGCGGGGGGAAGGAGAGAAAGGGGGGCGTGGGGGGGGGAGGTGCAGATGTCATGTGGGTGCAGAGTGGCTGATAGATGTGCTGCGTGTCGTGGACGCAGAGCGGCGCACAGTGCAGGCAGCGCTTCAGGTGGAAAAGGCTTCCCTTTGTGATGCAGATGACAACGCAATCAGCCCCTCTTTGTCTCGGCCGATGGGCTCTGCTCCTGGGGACATTGAGAGGCGGACAATAATCCGCTGGGTTTGTGTTCTCTGGGTGCGCTCAGAAAGGCAGTGTCACACTACCTGGTGTGTGTGTGTGTGCGTGTGCGTGTGTGCGTGTGCGTGTGTGTGCGTGTGTGTGTGTGTGTGGATGGGGGTCTCTGAAAGGAGGTCTGACCTCTCTCATGGGTACACTCTCCCTCCGCCCGCCTCCTCTCTCCTCTCCTTCTGTCTCTGCTTCACCCCTGCGTCTTAGACGCGCTGGCTGGGTGAACTCGCCCGGCTGAATATGATCAGCGCCATGTTGTTAATGCGCACGGCTCAACACTCACGTGACGGAACAAGGCTCGCATTGATCACTTCATCAAGCCCCGATTATCTGCTCTTCAGAGCGCTCCACCAATTCCACCCACGAGGCAAAAAGAGAAAATAATGCAAAGACGCAGAAATACAATATATTGATTTCTGCATAATGGGTGAGATTTCTGTCGTGATAAGTAAGCCGCAAAGATTTGATTGCGAGTGCTGCTAACACGTTTCTCCTGTTACCAATAACGTCTGGATTGGAAATAGATTTCAGTGAACCCTCCCCCCGCCCCCTCCCTCCCCCCGCCCCCTCCCTCCGCCCCCTCCCTCCTCCCCCTCCCTCCCCCCCGCCCCCTCCCTTCCCGATGGTTTCCAGTCCCGACGGGGTTTGGATGAATCAGGCTCTACCTTATAAATATGACTTACTGAGAGACTGCACATTGCCAATTAACATGCGCTAATTAAGATAGCAGGCTATCAGAACATCCTTGATCTAGATTCCTGTGTGGATTATCTGAGAGGTTATCTGGAGGTAAAACAAGTTTCTTCTGTAACCAGCTATTTATTCAAACTAGTTTTTCTCATCAGTCGGCAAGAAAAAAAACTGTGCAAACCATATTCCTAGTGGGTCTGCTGGCCTGCTCACGGAATTCATTCATAGCATCTGTCCAGAAACTCAAACTTGATCAGATTTTTTAGATCATCTACCTAACAGACGCGTTCGGGTAATAACGTTTGAAAGGGCAAGGAACAATGTGCCGCCATGTTGGGTTCATTTCTTATCTATCTAGCCTAGATCTTATCTGTCTAACCTCTGACCTATCTTCAATTGTTAGGATTAAGATGCACTATAAAGCTGCTATAACCGCCTTAGTCACAGCCTCTCACTTTGAGGCCGTGTGCTTTTGCCAACCACAGACTGAAACAATTACAGTCCAACACGCCGATCCTTAAAGCACAGCAAGAAAAACACAACTCACGACCCCGTCATTCACCTGATCCTCCGCACATAATACGTGTACGTAATTCACCTTTCACAGCGCACAGTACCACCAGTGTTTCATAAAACTAACTGGTTTAGTTGAAATTCTACACTTAGCCCGTTTAGAAATGGATATGATA
>NC_139650.1:11990628-12010628 GCF_964638095.1 Poromitra crassiceps | reverse complement strand
GCGCGGGCGGCACAGTATATTTTCTTAATTTTGTCTGCTTTTTGCAAGGTATATTTAAAAAAAAAATCTTTAATTGGCCAAATCTTTGCCTATACTGTATATTCAAGAAAAATATTGGTATCGGCATAATATCGGTATCGGCAGATATCCAACTTCAGGGATCGGAAGTGAAAAAAGTGGATCGGTGCATCCCTAGTAATAAAACACGGCGGCCCGTATCTTATGGCCAGTGCCAGGGCAATCTCCCTTTTTTGTCCTTTTAATTACCACTGGGTCTGTACTTCAAAGGAGGTGTTTCAGCGATCCAGTGGTAATTAAAGGGGGGGGGGGGGTTTGATTTTGATAACACTTGCCCTTACAGTTGCACTGGGCGCAAGATATGGCCCCGGCAGCTCGAATGCAGTGACAATTAGGCCGTGCTATGCAGAGAGCGCAGGGTTAAGCGAGCATCCATTCCATCAAACCGCATCTCGGAGCGTGATACTGGTGCTGATACTCGTGCCTTAAGCTCGCCCTCAAGGTAGCCATAGATGTGCCTGAAACGCGACACCGCCCCTCAAGTGAAACAACTGCTAGCAGCACTAATTGAGATTTTGCATCCAAAGTGACAATGCCCGGGCCCTGGGCAGGCTGGATTAGGCTGTGAATAGACACAGATTCTTTGTGAAAGCCTAGGCTGGCATGCCGGCCCGCTCCCTGCATCTGCTCATTGGCTGGACTGAGAAAACACTGGGTTGTATACGCTCACTCATTTTACCTTTATCCCATCCCAGTCCATTCCTCTGTCTTTTGTTACTCGCACAGCAACCACAATGCTTCCACGTTACACTGACAACTCTGCTCCCAACAAAACAATGCTCGTTCAAAAACACAACTCTGCTCCTAACAAAACATTGCCCGTTCAAAAACACAACTCTGCTCCTAACAAAACAATGCTCGTTCAAAAACACAACTCTGCTCCTAACAAAACAATGCTCGTTCAAAAACACAACTCTGCTCCTAACAAAACAATGCTCGTTCAAAAACACAACTCTGCTCCCAACAAAACAATGCTCGTTCAAAAACACAACTCTGCTCCCAACAAAACAATGCTTGTTCAAAAACACAACTCTGCTCCTAACAAAACAATGCTTGTTCAAAAACACAACTCTGCTCCCAACAAAACAATGCTCGTTCAAAAACACAACTCTGCTCCCAACAAAACAATGCTCGTTCAAAAACACAACTCTGCTCCCAACAAAACAATGCTCGTTCAAAAACACAACTCTGCTCCTAACAAAACAATGCTCGTTCAAAAACACAACTCTGCTCCTAACAAAACAATGCTCGTTCAAAAACACAACTCTGCTCCGAACAAAACAATGCTCGTTCAAAAACACAACTCTGCTCCCAACAAAACAATGCCCGTTCAAAAACACAACTCTGCTCCCAACAAAACAATGCTCGTTCAAAAACACAACTCTGCTCCCAACAAAACAATGCTCGTTCAAAAACACAACTCTGCTCCCAACAAAACAATGCTCGTTCAAAAACACAACTCTGCTCCCAACAAAACAATGCCCGTTCAAAAACACAACTCTGCTACCAACAAAACAATGCTCGTTCAAAAACACAACTCTGCTCCTAACAAAACAATGCCCGTTCAAAAACACAACTCTGCTCCTAACAAAACAATGCTCGTTCAAAAACACAACTCTGCTCCTAACAAAACAATGCTCGTTCAAAAACACAACTCTGCTCCCAACAAAACAATGCCCGTTCAAAAACACAACTCTGCTACCAACAAAACAATGCTCGTTCAAAAACACAACTCTGCTCCCAACAAAACAATGCTCGTTCAAAAACACAACTCTGCTCCCAACAAAACAATGCTCGTTCAAAAACACAACTCTGCTCCCAACAAAACAATGCTCGTTCAAAAACACAACTCTGCTCCCAACAAAACAATGCTCGTTCAAAAACACAACTCTGCTCCCAACAAAACAATGCTCGTTCAAAAACACAACTCTGCTCCCAACAAAACAATGCTCGTTCAAAAACACAACTCTGCTCCCAACAAAACAATGCTCGTTCAAAAACACAACTCTGCTCCCAACAAAACAATGCTCGTTCAAAAACACAACTCTGCTCCTAACAAAACAATGCTCGTTCAAAAACACAACTCTGCTCCTAACAAAACAATGCTCGTTCAAAAACACAACTCTGCTCCCAACAAAACAATGCTCGTTCAAAAACACAACTCTGCTCCCAACAAAACAATGCTCGTTCAAAAACACAACTCTGCTCCTAACAAAACAATGCTCGTTCAAAAACACAACTCTGCTCCCAACAAAACAATGCTCGTTCAAAAACACAACTCTGCTCCCAACAAAACAATGCTCGTTCAAAAACACAACTCTGCTCCCAACAAAACAATGCTCGTTCAAAAACACAACTCTGCTCCCAACAAAACAATGCTCGTTCAAAAACACAACTCTGCTCCCAACAAAACAATGCTCGTTCAAAAACACAACTCTGCTCCTAACAAAACAATGCTCGTTCAAAAACACAACTCTGCTCCTAACAAAACAATGCTCGTTCAAAAACACAACTCTGCTCCCAACAAAACAATGCTCGTTCAAAAACACAACTCTGCTCCCAACAAAACAATGCTCGTTCAAAAACACAACTCTGCTCCTAACAAAACAATGCTCGTTCAAAAACACAACTCTGCTCCTAACAAAACAATGCTCGTTCAAAAACACAACTCTGCTCTGAACAAAACAATGCTCGTTCAAAAACAGCATCGGGATTTACATATGAAATCATCTTTACCGAGCTTGGCAGGAGTTTCAAAACATTAACAATCATACTGTGCCTTGAACTTGCGGGATGCCTTATGTTACGAGGAAAATGGTTAAGTACTGAGAAGGGCAAATAAATACATGTAATTGAATGAGAAAAACATGTATATAAAAAAGGCATCTGCTTGGTCAACATTTGCCATATTCATCACTTTGTAGTGAGCGCACGAGAGCAGGCTGAAGGAATGCAGCGCACATATTGAAATTCAATCAAATCTGTAAGTTTCTTTTTTTTTTTACAGTCCATACTGTGATCTCGTTACAGTGTATCCCACTTCAGCAGCTTCTTCTGTGGTTTGTGTCCCGTTATGTTTTCTTCAAAGAAGAAGAAAAAATACATTGTTTCAAAGTGATCTATCATCCAGCTGGCCCCAACAACAACCTACGTACAAGTCCGGAGGAGGTTGTTGTTATTGCATCATAGGGACGCCCAACCTCGCCGAAAACGTTCGCAATGTTTCACTTTCTACAGTACAAATTGTAACGCCACAACATAAAGGGGGAAGAAATCGAAATGGGCCAAATAGATCTGTCCAGTAAATTCCATATCCTCTGGACAACATGGACTACTGCAATTTTATCGCCAAGATGAATCAGAGAATTGCCACTCAACAAAATGAGTACATGAAGGTTGTTGTTATTATGGCTGTCAACTGAGCACAGATGACAATGAACTGGAAAACTAATGAGGGGATAAATTCACACAAGTGTTTTCATAGACATGTTTGCCACAGCTACGCTAATTTCACTGGCAGTTCTCCTCCCATCGTTTTCTAAAAGAGCCTGTCTGCTCCTATTAACTCCAATGGTGGCTTATATTGACACTAATCAACACTTCAGAGATGCTTAGCATTGGGCAGACTGCATTTATATTATAAACGGTACCTATGTTGAGTGAAGAGGGTGAACATGATACTAGGCTAACAAATAAAGGTCAGAGGTCAGATCTAAAGATGTGACTATTTGCTGGCAGATATATACACTACTACATTTCTATGATTTATATGATTTACACTACTTTCTAGTTCTTCTATTGACTGCAAGGTTGCATGTGCAGGATTCACTTGGACATGAGTTTAACATTGCTGGGATTTTTTTTTAATCAAAGTTGGCTGAGGCTCCAATTATAATCCTCTGTGGTCCAGTGTGGTCCAGTGTGGTGGTCCAGTGTGGTCCCTGCCCATTCATTGATTCTTTGTGTCAGAACAATGTCCTTTCATATTTTTACTTTCCAGAAAATGTCCTACTTATGTGATGTGAAGATCTGATTCCATCAGTACAGTACAGTACACACACACACACACACACACACACACACACACACACACACAAACAATACTTCAGTTTGGAACAGGAATTGATTTTTAATGACTATAGTCCTTCCTTCGGCACAAGTGTTGTGTGACTATGAGTGGGCTACAGTTAACCTCACTCCAGTACAGCAGTGATTCTCAACCGTATTAGTCCACATTAGGGCCTCAGACCCCCCATTTGATGACTATGACTATTTCCACGCCTGTCTGTATTGTAGTCAGATAGATAACAGTGATGACTATTAGGGCTGTGGCGATTCACTTATCTCCCGATTCGATACTATCACGATTCTTGGGTGCCGATTCGATTTATATTGCGATTCTTAAGTATTGCGATTCTACGATTATTGCGATTCGATATTACGATTTATTGCGACTTTTGTTTATTTTTTTCTTTTATTTTTTCAGTTTGTTTGCTTTTTTACACTAGATTAGAACATGGGAAAAGTTGAATCATACACTAGAGACTGTATATTATATATCATGAGTATGGCTGGGCGATATAGTTAAAAACAGGGGCGGACTGGGATCATAATTCAGGCCGGGCATTAGATACCAAGCAGGCCAGGCCGATATGGGCCGACGCGCGTGAAATTTGGGCCGTTTGAAGCCAGATTTGGGCCGTTTGAAGCCAGATTTGGGCCGTTTGAAGTCCAATTTTACAATGAGATGCACCCACTTTAACCCTGAAGTGTAATTATTACTTCAGACTAACTAATAAAGTAATAAAACCACTAGTAAACCAGTAGGCGGCGCCTGGCCTGCTGTTCAGTGAGTGGCCTGACTGCAAGCACCAAAAAAAAAAAAAAAAAAAAAAAAAAAAAAAAATAATTTGGCGATTATCGATTCTGGAATAAAAGATCGATCCAAAAAATCGTGACATTAAAAATCATGATACTTAGGTGAATCGATTTTTTCCCCCACCCCTAATGACTATGACTATTTCCATGCATGTCTGTAATGTATTGTAGTCAGATAGATAACCGTGATGACTATGACTATTTCCATGCCTGTCTGTATTGTAATCAGACAGATAACAGTGATGAATATGACCAAAACAGTCATTATTCTACATTCTCTAATTGGGTTCACAATTTGTAAATGAAATAATGCTGATTTGCTGGGGACCCCCTGGAAGCCCCTCAAAGACCCCCGGTGGTCCCCGGACCCTACGCTGAGAACCACTGATGTACAGTCATATACAATGTGAGCTATTCCGCACACATTTAAGCAAAGAACGGCAGACGTTCTCAAAATTAGAAGAATTCTGCACATGTGTGGTTTTGCATCAAACATAGATGAGGATGGAAGAGATATTGTTGTGGCTCTTAACGCGTCACAGCGATCCACCGGAGGCTTCTTTGCTGTTGCGTGCTGAGGGCTTTTTATATTGGGATTAGTGCTGCAGTGACCTCTTTTTCAACCCTATTATTTATCATACGTAAGCCAGGATTGGAACTCCATTGGACAACGGGCTAGGCTGATTCATAGGCTCAAAGAGAGGAGAGGGGGGGGGGGGGGGGGGGGGGGGGGTGCTGTATGGGTTCTTGGGTTCGGCGACAGAACTATCTGATTTGTGAGTTCCAAATCAACAGCAGCCTTCTTCAATGAACGAGAAGTCGACTTGAACACACTGTAACAGCCTATTTACCGTGTGAGGAACTCCTTCAATCATGTTGCCCCATTGCAGGATGAAGATGTCCATTTCTATTTGTTGCACTGTTTACTCTCAGCTATGTAGCCTCTGCATGGAGGCGTACACAGTAACTAGTACAGTAGACTCTGCATGGAGGCGTACACAGTAACTAGTACAGTAGACTCTGCATGGAGGCGTACACAGTAACTAGTACAGTAGACTCTGCATGGAGGCATACACACACAGTAACTAGTACAGTATACTCTGCATGGAGGCATACACACACAATAACTAGTACAGTAGACTCTGCATGGAGGCATACACAGTAACTAGTACAGTAGACTCTGCATGGAGGCATACACAGTAACTAGTACAGTAGACTCTGCATGGAGGCATACACAGTAACTAGTACAGTATACTCTGCATGGAGGCATACACACACAGTAACTAGTACAGTAGACTCTGCATGGAGGCATACACACACAGTAACTAGTACAGTAGACTCTGCATGGAGGCATACATAGTAACTAGTACAGTAGACTCTGCATGGAGGCATACACACACAGTAACTAGTACAGTAGACTCTGCATGGAGGCATACACACACAGTAACTAGTACAGTAGACTCTGCATGGAGGCATACACAGTAACTAGTACAGTAGACTCTGCATGGAGGCATACACACACAGTAACTAGTACAGTATACTCTGCATGGAGGCATACACAGTAACTAGTACAGTAGACTCTGCATGGAGGCATACACACACAGTAACTAGTACAGTATACTCTGCATGGAGGCATACACACACAGTAACTAGTACAGTAGACTCTGCATGGAGGCATACATAGTAACTAGTACAGTAGACTCTGCATGGAGGCATACACACACAGTAACTAGTACAGTAGACTCTGCATGGAGGCATACACACACAGTAACTAGTACAGTAGACTCTGCATGGAGGCATACACAGTAACTAGTACAGTAGACTCTGCATGGAGGCATACACACACAGTAACTAGTAGGGATGGGCATCGAAGTTCGAATTTTCGAATAATCGTTGTTATTATCAAGGTCGACTTTTATTATTGAAATTCGAAATTCGAAAAAAAAAAAAAAAAAAAAAAAAAATTTTTTTTTTTTTTTTTTTGAGTGAAATGTTGCATTGTCTCCCCTGATTCTAAGTACCGGTATAGTCAAATCGCTATAAGCATTTTAAGCAAGGTTTATGGAAAAATGAATGGCGGATGAAATCCCATGAAGAGGGAGAGGGGGTGACTTTGGCACCCCTTTGGCACTCAGACCTGAGCCTACTAAATATTTAATGAACCACAACCACTCATGATTGTCAAAACTGTTTTTTATTTTCGAAAATGTCAATGTAAAAAAAATTAAAAATGTAAAAAAAAAAAAAAAAAAAATTTTATTTTTTTTTTATTTACATTTATTTATTTATTTTCGAAATTCGAATTAAATTCGAATTTGGCCAGCGAATTTCGAATAGTGTTTTTGCTAGAAATGCCCATCCCTAGTAACTAGTACAGTATACTCTGCATGGAGGCATACACACACAGTAACTAGTACAGTAGACTCTGCATGGAGGCATACACACACAGTAACTAGTACAGTAGACTCTGCATGGAGGCATACATAGTAACTAGTACAGTAGACTCTGCATGGAGGCATACACACACAGTAACTAGTACAGTAGACTCTGCATGGAGGCATACACACACAGTAACTAGTACAGTAGACTCTGCATGGAGGCATACACACACAGTAACTAGTACAGTAGACTCTGCATGGAGGCATACACACACAGTAACTAGTACAGTAGACTCTGCATGGAGGCATACACACACAGTAACTAGTACAGTAGACTCTGCATGGAGGCATACATACACAGTAACTAGTACAGTAGACTCTGCATGGAGGCATACACAGTAACTAGTACAGTAGACTCTGCATGGAGGCATACACACACAGTAACTAGTACAGTATACTCTGCATGGAGGCATACACAGTAACTAGTACAGTAGACTCTGCATGGAGGCATACACAGTAACTAGTACAGTAGACTCTCCATGGAGGCATACACAGTAACTAGTACAGTAGACTCTACACTGTACAGCCATGTTTGTATTTCCGACCGAGTAGAAAGAGAGAAAACAAGTGGAAGTCTGTGTGTTTTGTTAGTTTTGGCATTTTTAACATCCTGTGGCTGCGTTGCTCTTGGACAGTACAGGAGGAATACACTTGGAATGAAAGCCAATTTACCATAATAGCCATCATGATTTCAGTTAAAAAAAAAAAAAAAAAAAAAAAAAAAAACTTATTGAGTGAACTATTGATAATAAAGAAATATATATATATAAATTATATAATTTGGGATCTACATTAAAGCCTTGTACTTTATTTTTTATTTTTTTTAGAGCTTGCTAAATACATATAAAGCCTTGTAATTTCATTCAATATAATAATGTTATAGACAAATTCATATTATATTAAATGAATAACAGCTATGAATAACACGTATGAACATTTCTGATTGTTTTATGTTGTGCTTGTTAAATTACCGTACATTATAGCCGCAGTATAAATATTTAAATACAAAATGTAATTGATGGTCATTCCCCTGTGCTGAAGGTTTCAGTGCTGTGCCTATTGTACTTTTGACTGCTGAAAATATGCATAAAATTGCATGCTAGCCTAGGACAGTAGTACGGTAGTCAGTGTTCATGAATTGAAATTAGGGGAACACTATCAACTATACACTGTTGAATTGAAAGTGGTTTTGTACGCATCACAACTGTAAGACTGCATTTTAACATGTAGGTCCGGGCGATTGGAAAATGCAATCTGTCCTGTACATTTATAAGTATTAAAGTTGTCCACCTCTCTTCCTGGGTCCCAAACAGCAACAGGCCATCCTTTACTGGCCAATTTAGCAGCATGTTAGAATGTACAATAAACATGTAAAGGCATCTAAACAAACATCCACATAACACTTTCATCCTGGATACATTTGGTGTTTTTTTGTTTTGTGTTTTTTTGTCGCCCTTTTTGTCGTTTTTGGCTCCACCTGTAATTATGAGGTTGTCCTTCTGACCACAGGAAGACCATTTGTTTTCCAGCAGGCTCAGAATAGACTGAGATGGATGGATGAGGCTGACACTTCCCCCTCTTCTTGTGGCAACTGCCTCGTTTCCCTTCAGAGGGCAAATCAAGTTCAGCTATACAAACTCACCTGCTGCTACTACGTGCTTAAAAGTGGCTAAAAATCGACCTACTGTAGTAGTTCAATGTTGAAATACTGGGACCCAGGAAAAATAATTCTCACTATAATACACTTTATCAGATTAAATATAAAAACTTTATCAGATTAAATATAAAACTGTAAGTCCCAATAGGAATATCACAGGAATAGTGTAGTGATGCTATGGGCACGGGCCATACTGACTTATACATAAGCGAAGGGCCACACACTGGACATCATACCTGCCAACACTCCTGATTTCCGCAGAAGTCTCCTTATTTTTATTCCTTATCATTTCTCCTGTTAATCCCCCGATATTATATATATATATATATATATATATATATATATATAGTGTGATACAAATCCAATGGCTGTAGCCATGTGAGATCGATTAACATAATTCTGCCTTATATTGAGTTTCTGGGGTTGCTTTGCTTTCCTTTTGAGGACGTTGGGGGCCGGATTGAGATGGTCCAGGGGCCCGGGTCTGGCCCATGTGTGCATAAGGAGATAAGAAATACTGTCACATAAAGTGGGATAACTGGTCACTATCAAACCACTGAGCACCACAGGCATACTGTAAGTCTATAGGAATATTATTCTATCAGACCTCACTGTGCATTGAGCCACGCTGCCTGCTGCTCATCACTGCTGGGGTCCGTCCAGATCACTGTAGTCAGTGTGAGTGATCATACAGAGCCGTTTACAAGTAGTCCATGATATAGTGTAGCAATAGTTGTGTTTATCTCTGCATATTCTTCTAAATGTGTTCGAGACACCGTCCTGGATGGGGTTTTTTTTTCATTATACCATTTGCTTGGCTGTACAACTGAGTGAAGCCGTTGTCTGCTGTCGGCTCTACAGCATATCTCCACACAGAGGCTATAGGAAACCTGCCTGACATGAGCTGTTCAACACAAACACCCGTGATTTGTTTTGTCCCCTAATTCACTGAGTGCTTCTTCTCAACGTGGGTTCTGGGGACCGCTAGGGGTCCTTGACGGGGTTCCAGGGGGTCCCCCCCCCCCATGCAGCAAATTGACCAATCCTATTTCATTTACTAAAGTTAACAATTGGAAAATGTAGAAGACTGTATTGGTCATAGTTTCTCTGTTATCTGTAAACGTACATTAGACTATATGGAATTATAGATGACAATAAAAAGTAGGCTATTCTCAGATTTAGGGTCCCGAGAGACCAAATCAAACGGGGGGTTTATGGCTCCAATGTGGACTAAATTCTGGGTTCTTCGGGTTGAGAATCGCTGCACTAACGAGTGATAGAGTGAGAGAGTGATAGAGTGATATAGTGAGAGAGTGATGGAGTGATAGAGTGAGAGAGTGATAGAGTGATAGACTGATAGCCTACATTCAGCCACACAGCATCCGTACCGTCTACCTGGCGGGCTGCGGTGATGCGGGGGCATGTTTTGTCATCCCGGGCCGGCGGCAACATGTACGGTGCTGTTCACCGCCGACTCTCTACACCACACACACACACCGGGCAGTGGGGACGCATCGTGCTGTATTATTCATAACAGCCGTTAGCAAGAAACGTGGGGGGCTTTTCTCAACCGGCTAGCTAGAATCTGCAAACATCCATTCACGCGCTTTGTCAGAAACCCCAAAGCCGGTGCAGCCAGGGACCAGAAGATGCGGTTTTTTTAACCGACTGAAAGAGTAGCTTACCTTCAACAGCTATGACGGCCGGTAGCGTCCATAATATCCACAGAATATCCATGTTTGTGACTTGACAGGCCCAGACATTCACATGAAACGCGTCCTCCTGAAAGCCATTGACAGCAGCGATGCAGAGAGAGGAGCCGCGCCAGCCTTCACCTCCAGTAGAGCGCGAGCCCAGATAGCAGCAGAGAATCAACTCAAATCTCAACCCAGTTTGGACGAGACCAAAACACCACAGACAGGGGGGCGCGCCGAGAAACACACTGCTACCACTGCCTATTACAACGCTGTAGTAACAATCAAATCAATCTACTGTAAAACACACACATGCGGTTTATAATGTAGTATTTTAAGAGATAGTATTAACTATTCGAATCATCGATGCGGCCGCTAAGGAGGAGGCTGTGCCCCCCTTCTAAGCGACTTCAGTTGACCCCGCTGTCAATCATGGAGAGCTTCACCTAGTGATAATTATCGCGTCTTTTAGGAGCATGTGGGGCATTCCTCAAAGATGGGGGACCTTGCGCCGGCTTTCCTGCGTTGTGCCCCACTAGAGACAGCCAGGTAGTTTGATCAGACCTCGCTAATAGCTGCTGTGTAGTTTGCGAGCCTCCCTCCTCCGGGGGCTTTTGGCGCTCTCACGACTCACGAGCACGGAGATCAATTAAAGTAAGTTATACGCTAATTTACTACTTTTTTTACCTCCAACATTCACAGTTTAACAGAGGAGCACTTTCCGCTTTTCAACTTGCCTTTCCATCAGGCTGATTCATGACATTGATGCTGCCTGTCCTCCTGGCTCTGCTGCAAGAGATTTCATTCACAAGTGTGAAAATTGGCTCAAAAGTGAACAGTGTGAAAATAGCCTATTATTAATTATTTACAATATTATTATCAGGCTTAAGCCGTGTTAATAGTTTTAATTATTGATTAGGTGATGTAGACTATTATTTCATATTGATAAGCATTTATGCCTATGAATTACTTAATTTAGCCTACTATATCGTTTGTTATGCAAAAATATTCATTAATTCACTCTAGTACAAAATTGAAACTACTTCTAAACTGGCACTTAGCTTGGATATAGGCCTACTATGTAGCCTAATATGTAAATCAGATTATAGATTGTTTCTAAGGGACATGCTGGGTACAGTATCTACATAATACAGTAATACAGCATCGACATGTTGTATCTAATCAGATAACCCTAACCCTTATTTAATATATCGTTTGTTATGTACAAATATTCATTCCTTCAGTCTATTACAAACTACTTCTAAATTGGCACTTAGCTTGGATATAGGCCTAATATGTAAATCAGAATAAAACCCCTTTTCCTGTTCCAGCAGCTGGTAGTGTAATCCAAATGTATTTAAACAGACGCAAGGCATAATGGGTAAAACACATCAAATAATAATAGTCTGTTAATACACACACACACACACACACACACACACACACACACACATACCGTATATATATATATATATATATATATATACCGTATATATATATATATATATATATATATACGGTATATACTAATCATAAGTGAAAATTAAATAAAAAAATAAAAAAATGCTGTATATATATATATATATATATATATATATATATATATATATATATATATATATATATATATATATATAATTTTCACTTATGATTAGTATTATTATTTATTTACTTTATTCATGGTCAAACATGGCAGTATTGAGTATTAGTGCTGGGACTATCTTGTGTGCTGTGCCCATAAAGAGCAGTATGAGACCTGTGGCCTGTCCTCAGCCCTGTCTAGACTGCAGAGCATTAAGACTAACATGAGTATGGGAACTGGCCATACAGCGCTGTACTCCTGCTGTTAGTCCACAAGCTTTTCCTTTAAAATATCAAAGTGCACTAGCGCAAAAAAGGATGAGGATGAAAGATAGTTGATGGTATGCTGGAATATATTAGACCCTGAATATGGTCTGTGTTGCTGCTGAGGTGGGTTTTACTTCCAAACAGCCATTCAGAGATTCATGTCAGCACTTATTGCAGATACACTAGGTGCAGTTGAAAGATATAGCAACAAGTGTAAATGCTGTTCCTCATGCATGATGTAGTTAAAGGCTATCCGTCCACTATAGATTTGCAGTATACCTGCTGGAATCTCTCATATGGGAATGAATTGGAATTGAATAGTGAGGGTGAATCGATTGATATCAGCTGAATTATTGATTCTTTGAGCATTAATATATGCAGGTGTTACATGATGGATTTCACAATACTGTAGTCTGATCAGTCAAAATGGAGGTACAGTATATCAGAAATAATGTTCAGATATTGAAATGACACAAATTGTTGTGGTAGCTAAAATCAGACCAGCTAACCGTCAATCATGCATCACATAATATGTTTGCATTAAGATGTAAACTGGCAGTGTCAGTATGGCATTACTGGCAGTCAACAATCAATAAAAAAAAACACTATATGAAATACACACATTCAACACAAACACATTCAACTTTAATATTTTTTTTCAACTGTTTTAACAGGATTGCTCTCTTCCTATAGCAGTTCTAAGTTGTCAATGTTGGTTGGCAGGATATGACATCTGAATGTATTTGGGACCTTGTGCCAATAAGCCATGAACAGAATTTTGGATTTTTAAAGTAGGCCTAGTATAAAACTGGTTTCCTGCAGCCAGCAGCTGCTAGTGTCATCCACATGTCTTTATATGCAGACAGGATGGGTTCAAAAAACATAAAAGATTGTTTTTTTATATGAGGAGGTGACAGACACGAACAGAGATGCCGTAGGGACGAGTCTCTAAAGCAGCAGACACAAAAATTACAGATATATGCTGAGAAATGATAGATTGCTTTTTATACGAGGAGGTGACGACATGGAGAGAGAGAGAGAGAGAGAGAGAGAGAGAGAGAGAGAGAGAGAGAGAGAGAGAGAGAACGCAGGCCCCAAAAATACATGCTGCTCTTTCTACACGAAGGTGACCAACATGCTGGGAAAGACTGCAGAACGCACGCCCAAAATTACAGATGTGCTGAAAATTTACAGTTGGGATTTCTATGAGAAACTGACGGTCACGGAGAGAGACGCTGCAGGCGGGAATATGCAGTCTCAGTATGTAAAGTAAAACAGGTTGAGAAACAAACTCAGCTCCAGGAGTTCGAATATATGATTTGTCATCAAATACGCCTGTAGCTTATTGGTGAACCGCAGCACTGTGCCGTCCAATGAGCCGGTTTGATTATTGATTCCAGGTCATTGACTGGCTGACTTCAGATCAGGTGACTGCACTGTGTACAACAGAGATGGAACAAGATGGCAATGAGAGGGCAGCTTTAACTATAATGACTTCCATATAAGCTCAACACTGACCCGAGCCAAAAGAGAACTGAAGGATGTCGAAGAAATGACATTAATACTTGTATAATATTGCTGCCCAAAGACATATTTTAGCCACACTATGTTACGATGGTTGCATGTAATAAAATACTGTGTACGTAATGCAAAGCAGAGCCTGTGAATGTGGCATAAGGCTTCTCATGTTCCTCCGTGTCTCTCTGATCCAACCAAAGCAAAACAGACTATAACATACCATAGCAGACCATAACATACCATAGGAAAATCAAAGATATAGGCTGTTTTACAGTAACATTGGCAATGGCAGTGTACAGTAAAGTCAAAACACATTACATGTTACAAATTAACTGTTAAATTATACCCCGTTATATTACACACTGTTTACACCGAGGGTAAATCGATTTGAACTGGATATGCTATGCAGTCCAATAACTGCCGAATACATAATGTTATAGGACATTATTTTGACAGGCTGCGTGTTATGTTGTTGCTAAAGCAACATTTCAGCATTGATGCTAACCGATTTGTTTGCCAATTTAATATTAAAATGTACTTTGGCATGTTTAAAATGGTGCCACAGCGCTTTAGGATTTAGTTTTGCTTTTCTTAATAATTAACAAATTAATCACAATAATGATTTTCAATATTATAAATTGATATTCAATGCAATAACGTATTATGTGTTGTATTCCCATAACACTTAGATTTGATATGTCTCCTTGTATAACCATTTCTATAGTCAGTAATATTATGAATTCACTATAAGTGCATTGTAATATAAATTCACTTTACATCTATAACTCATTAACATTTTTGCCATAGGTAACATTTTATATTTTTATAATTATGATAAATCCTAAACTGCTCATTTACAATTTCAAGACATCCATAGCCGTTCATAACTGTAATTGTAAAATGCCCTGTGTGTGTCACATATAGTTTGAACATCAATATTATTGACACAGTTATTATTATAGTATTACAATTCTAAATTCATAATTGATATGTTGTGATTCCTCCAAATGTGTTTCTATTACAATTTTCTCAAAACGACAATCACAAATGCAATTTCAGTTATTTTGGCAGTTTTATAATTGCACAAATTAATGTAATTTATTAGAAATAACTGGTTAAAGGGGAATACTAAAGGCATTTGGAAATGTACATTATACAGACAGAGACGCACAATATACAGAACTTTTATTTAAAAATATATATATTATCCTTGGGAAATGGTCAAACTGAATCTCCAGTGCAAAACAGTGAAAGAGTGATTCAGTTGTACTGGTATTTTCAAACATCTCTGAATGAACATATATCAATAATACTGAATGCAGTAGCATCAGCACAATCATCCAGGAAAAGATTGCAATGTTTTGGTCAGTGCATGGAGGATATGAGGAGAGGAGAAAATGTTCAACCCATTCCCAAGCCTTCCACTGTGTCATTGCATCAACACTGCCACCCAGAGCTTAGAAACTGAACATTCATACTTTTCTTTTCAGACCCACATTTATTGTTGAAGACACGCTGCACACTTCCTACAAACCGGCTGTAGAAGCTGAGACTATTCATAGAAATATAATGACTGAAGGCTCAAGGTCGGCTGCTCTAATTGAGGCTTAATTGCAATTTTAACTGTTGATAATGGATGCTAAGCAATTTCAATGTTGCTATTCTGTGAATTGAAAACTGTTATCTGCCCACAAATATAAAATTAAGAACTCAAACCACTACAGCTAACTGCTACTCAGCATTGGTTTTCGGTATTCAAATGATTAAAGAAAATTTTGCAGTGTTAATAAGTGCCGATTTTTCAGTGACAGTTATTTGGAGTTGGAAATTGTTGATGGGAGAGTTGTCTGTTCACTGATAGCTGGTTCTAAAAGTGTTAAACTAACTCTGATGGGTGTGGAGTCATTGTTCACTCCCCGTTAAGTTAACACTGACGATTTTTCTGTGTTGTCATATCAGATCCATTGGGAATTACCAAGCTAAATGAATTTCACCTTTTCAAATGGAAAGTGAGTTGACCCCCGGCCCTGCATCGATTGAAGCGTGTTATCTTGTGGATTAAGTTAAAAGCATTATATTACGTGGCAAGGAGGTGCTGAATATAAGAATGAAATGAAGTTGGCGAGGGTGTGAATAAGCTCCCGTAGTTCATAAGCTACCTTTATCCTTTGGAATATTTAGCTTTAATTTAAGACCATTCAAAGTGCCCAGACGGGAATGGATTTCACCTCTGGCCTTAAAGAGCTTAAGGTGAGGTACCGCGCCTACAGCCACTGTCAGCAGCTGGATAAAGAGAGAGGAGACAACATGGCCTGCTCTCTCTAAAAGTTAGTGGCTGACCTGTGACCTCTCACCCTGTGCTGTGAAAGAGCTATGGACTCCTCTAATCTACATAGACCCTCTGCCTGTGGATTCACCTCAGCAGAGACCAGGCAGGCAGAGTAGAGTCTAATCTACACAGAGCCTCTGCCTGTGGATTCACCTCAGCAGAGACCAGGCAGGCAGAGTAGAGTCTAATCTACAAAGAGCCTCTGCCTGTGGATTAACCTCAGCAGAGACCAGGCAGGCAGAGTAGAGTCTAATCTACACAGACCCTCTGCCTGTGGATTCACCTCAGCAGAGACCAGGCAGGCAGAGTAGAGTCTAATCTACACAGACCCTCTGCCTGTGGATTCACCTCAGCAGAGACCAGGCAGGCAGAGTAGAGTCTAATCTACACAGACCCTCTGCCTGTGGATTAACCTCAGTAGAGACCAGGCAGGCAGAGTAGAGTCTAATCTACACAGACCCTCTGCCTGTGGATTAACCTCAGCAGAGACCAGGCAGGCAGAGTAGAGTCTAATCTACACAGACCCTCTGCCTGTGGATTCACCTCAGCAGAGACCAGGCAGGCAGAGTAGAGTCTAATCTACACAGACCCTCTGCCTGTGGATTCACCTCAGCAGAGACAAGGCAGGCAGAGTAGAGTCTAATCTACACAGACCCTCTGCCTGTGGATTCACCTCAGTAGAGACCAGGCAGGCAGAGTAGAGTCTAATCTACACAGACCCTCTGCCTGTGGATTCACCTCAGCAGAGACCAGGCAGGCAGAGTAGAGTCTAATCTACAAAGACCCTCTGCCTGTGGATTCACCTCAGCAGAGACCAGGCAGGCAGAGTAGAGTCGGCTGGATTGAACCAAGCCTAGCCTTGGATTATCCTTCTTTTTCCTTTTCTTTTTTCTTTCTTGTGTTGTAGAGATTTACCAATACTAGTTTTTCCTTCACGATACTGATTCCGATACCTGGATTTTCGTATTGGCCGATACCGAGTACCGATCTAATCCCAGGCAGTGTGTTTATATATATATATATATATATATATATATATATATAAATATATATATATATATATATATATATATATATATATATATATGTATATATATATATATATATATATATATATATATATATATATATATATATATATATATATATATACAAATATATATACAACAAAATATATATATATACATATGTATATATATATACATTATCCCTGCAGCCTGCCTCCAGTGAGTCACTATAGCTTTGACCAGAGAGATGATCTCTGGTTTGAGCAGCAGGTAAAACAGCCTGCGTTTTAAACAGGAAGTCTTAACACAAACGGGTCAAGTGGGCGGGGCTACATAAGGTGAATAGTTGTTTGCAGAGAAGGCGAACATTGTTGACATTCACCTTCTCCTTATAGCAATACATGCCAGTCAAATGGCCGTGCCATGGGGATACAAAGACACTGTTCATTGTTTAGGGAAGGAAATATTGACTGAAAGGAGCTGAGACAAGATGGGCTCTCCTCTCTGCTTATCTTTCATGAATAGTCCACCCCCCCTTCCCAGCGTATTGGTTTACCGCCTGCCAAAAATTTAATTCAATCCCACTAAGTTGCTCCAGCTTTAATTACATAGACCGAATGCCTCGCAGGATTTAATTGACTTTCTCGTTAAGTGAACTCTACAGACACTGTAGAACTTTCACTGGTATACTGTTGCCAGGACCCCGAATGCAAATGCTTGAATTTAAGCCCTGTGTGCAGAAGTTTATCGCGAAATGTCTCGTGTTTAACTCGTCTTGTTTCGCAGCAGTATTGACCAATGAGGCGAGGTAAAGACTGGAATCAGTGTCTTTATCTGCTTTTACAGAGGAGTCCCGCGGTTTTAATCGTACAGTGAGAACGAGACGTGCGTGAACGGGGGGGTGGTGCACGACTCCGGGAAGCCAGACGACACTTTTTATTATCACAATAAATCTAAAACAGAGGCCCAGTGAAAGCGTTCAGCTGACAGTCACAACCAAATGAATGCCTTGATAAAATGGCAGTCATCAATCTTGGCTTGCGTTGTGGATGCTGTAACATCCCCTCTAAGCCCTCCACTAATTGATATAAACCATTGACATAAATCAGTTGCTGTGTATTTTAGCTTGATGTTGTCGCCCTATCTCTGAAACAAAGATGTTCCCCACAACACGGACTCAGTAGCAGGCTACATGCATTGAAGGGATTCCTCTGTAGTATGGATAGTTTTGCTGTTTAAAAGTGTGTTCATGTCGCTGTAATTTGTTCATAAAATGTTAAAACTCTCTCAAGAAGTTGTCTTTTTGTTTTATAAAACATATCTCCTTGTGTGTCTGAATGACATAATTGAGCAATACAAAAGTAAGCATGGGTAATTTAATTTTAGAGCAAGAAATGTTACACATAAAATTTGGGACTAAAGATAAAATCCAAATAAAATATAAGGTTTTTGCAATGAAATTGTAATTGTGTAGATGTGGTTCTCTCTAATCTAGTCAACAATATAGGGCCCCAGATCCCCATCTGATGAGGTTTTGTCTCTTGGATGTTTATGATTTTTTCCAGAATTCCATGCGCCATATCTCACATCCAGGAAAGGCCAAGCGTTATCTTTGCTAGTTTCTAGCACTAGCACGAAGTTTAAAAAAAAAAAAAGAAGAAAAAAAAGGAAGAGAGAAAACAGTGACACTATGATCAAAACAGTCATTCTTCGACATTCTCCAATTGTGTTAACATCTTGTGATGCTAAAGTGTAACATCTCATCAAACCCCGTGGAACCCCCTCGAGGAGCCCTGGTGGTCCCCAGACTCCACAGTGAGAAGCACAGGTGTAGATAAATCACCTTTTATATGTCAGACACTACAGCTGACCCCGGGCATCTCTCCAATCTTTATTACTGGAGGAAACTCTCCTCCTTATCTTTTGCTTCTCTTGTTCTCTCGTCTCAGAGCAACAGATGGGGGTGCCCGACAGGTTATTACCACTTAAGAGGATTCCTCTCTCTTTGCCTGTGGACTCTTTTGAGTGGCCGGGGCGGTCTTACCCCGCCGTGACCCAGCTCGGCTGGCTGACTGGAGCTGTCGTCGTGGGCCAAGAGATCTGGCAGCGCTCAGCCTCCTCAAACTGCCGCCCACGTTGACCCAACTCCACAGCCAATAACATGAGAGTAAGCCACCAGGTGCATGGTGGGGATGAGAAAGTCCCCGCAGTGTCTTACATCTGAACTCTGACCCCTGACCCGGCGCTCCGAGGTACGTGCCAACTCCCTCTGTGTCGAGTTTCCTCACCTTACCCGCTGCTAGTAACAGGCTTTACAAGAGGGCCTTTTTCGCAGGGGCCATTTTGGGTCGGGTAAACACACAGGTGCCGGGTTGCATGATTGGAAGTTGGAAACCCTCATTAATGTGTTGCTTGCACCTGTGTTCACCCTGCCTTTTGCCACTGTGAAAAAGGCCCAGTGGCACTGGACACTTCCCACGGCAATTTGCAGTTTGGATTTGATTTGCTTCGACTCAATGAGTAGCCCTGAGATAAGACAGCCCACTCGAAGGA